>NW_028251834.1:0-155000 GCF_964263255.1 Lissotriton vulgaris | reverse complement strand
CCTCCCTCTAATCATTTGATCAAACATCCAGGAAGAAAGGGAGGGACGCAAAGATTGGAGCAAGGAGGTTTGAACACTGGGTAATAGAATTACCAGTAAGTAATTTAAGCATTACCTCTTCGTGCCCATCCTCTTTACTCTCATTACAAAAGTGAGGAGTACTCAAGCTGAGGAGTACTCAAGCTAAATCATCAAATGATTATTAAAAAAAAAAATGGACCACACATAACCTACATTTCTGCAGGAACACACATTTATTTTCCTACTGTTTCACTTCCCAGCGGACACAACTTTAACAGCAAAAACATCATTCTGACAGCCAACATTATCAATCCTGTAATGTTTCACAAAAGTTGAATGATTCTACCAGGAAGTTGCACTACAAATTTCTCTTAAGGAAGCACCCTGGAACTCTGCCCAGGACTACAGATATGCTTGTGGTCGAACTCCCTGTACGCCAATCTGAGGAGAAATTCCCTGTATCTGACCCACTAGGACAATTGTAGACTTAAGCCACTTGTTTAATGTTCGAGGAGAGGAATGACCACCTTTGTCGCAGCAACAAGCATTGGTAAAGTCAATAGGTCTCGCCTATGTATGAGCTACTGGCATTACTAATGTGTTTTTAGCCATGGTGTATACCAGTGTGTCTGATGTTCAGCATGGCTTAAAGGTAATGGCGTAGAGGAGAGTGGAGTGGCAAAGAGTGCAGTAGAGTGTTGTAGAGTGCAGAGGCATAGAGTGTCGATTATTGCAGTGGCATAGAGTGGAACTGCTTAGAGTGACATTCAGTGGAGTGGCGTAAAGCAGAGTGGACTGGTATAGAGTGCATTGGCGTAGAGTGTCACAGAGTATAGTGGTGTAGAGTGCAGTGGTGTAGAGTGCAGTGGCATAGAATTCAGTGACAGACTTCAATGGCATAGATTAGAGTGTTGCATATTACAGTGCAGGGGCATAGACTGTAGTGGAGTAGAGTAGAATGGTGTAAAGTAGAGTAGAGTGATGTAGAGTCCAGTGGCATAGAATGCAGTGGTGCAGAGTAAAATATAGTGCCTTACAGTGCAGTGGCATGGAGTGGAGTGCTGCAGAGTGCAGTGGCATAGAGTTGAGTGCCGCAGAGTGCAACTGCGTAGAGTGGAGTGCTTTAGAGTAGAATGCTTAGAGTGCTTTGGCATACAATGCAGTAGTGCAGAGCAGAGTGGCATAGAGTGACGTGGTGTAGAGTGCAGTGTTGCAGAGTAGAGTGACATGGTGTAGAGGGGCATAGAGTGAGGTGGTGTAGAGAGCAGTGAGTGGTATTGAGTAGAGTGACGTGGAGTGCAGTGGCATGTAGTACAGTGGTATAGAGTGCAGTGGCATACAGTGCAGCAGCACAGAACTCATCAGTGTACAATGCAGCATTATAGAATGCAGTGGCGTAGATTAGAGTGGTGCATAGTAGAGTGAGTGGTGCAGACTAGAGTAGTGCAGAGTAGAGTGGCATGGAGAACAGTAGAGTGTGAAAGAGAGGTACAGAGTGGAGTGGCGTGGGATGCAGAGGGGAGTGGCGTAGGGTGAGTGGTGTAGACTGGAGTGTGCTAGGGAGCAGTGGTGTATAGTGGAGTGATGTAGAGTGCAGTGGCCTACAGCGCATGGTTGCACACCGGAACAACACAGGGAAATAGATCACAAGCCTCAAACACAGATTTTTTACCACGCATATTTTTACAACGTGTATGTTTTTGCAACAGATGGCATTACCACACATTGCTTATTAAGTTAAAACCAATGTATTTGTGGGGGGGAGACCCCCCACACCCTCAACTTACCTTACATGCGTGGTAATGGCATCTGGTGCAAAAACATACACATTGTAAAAACATGCATACTTAAAAAAGCATGGTAATTTCACAACATGGTAAAAACCTCATTGTAAAGGCTGTTTCCCATAGTGCATTGATGCAGAGCAAAGTCGCGTAGATTGTATAGAGCAGAGTAGAGTGTCATAAAATGCATTGGCGTAGAGAGCAGTGGCATAAAGTAAAGTTGTGTAGAGTAGAGTGCAGTTGGGTAGAGTTCAGTGATGTAGAGTACAGTTGTATAGAGTGCAGTGGCATAGAGTAGAGTGGCGTAGAGTACAGTGGCATAGAGTGGAGTTGCACAGAGTGGAGGAAAGTGGCATAGAGAGCAGTGGCATAGAGTAGATTGTTTCAGAGTAAAGTAAAGTGGCATTGAGTGGAGTGGTGAAGGGTAGAGTGTAAAGGCATATAGTGCAGTGGTACAGAATATATTAGAGTGGCGTACAGTGGATTGACGTCAAGGGAAGGGGCTTCGAATTGAGTGCTATAGAGTAAAGTACATTGACATAGAGTGTATTGGCATGTGATATGTGTTGTTCTCATCATTTGTAAAGTGCAAAGCAACTCACTCCTGAAGGTGTGTCCTGGCACTGGGCAGACTGAAGCAGAGAAGATTAGTCATTTTTCAGCATTGTTTTGAAGTTTCCATAGTCGGAACAAAACAAATGTGGTGTGAGTTCCAGTAGTGAGGGGCCTGATAGGAAAAAGAGCGACCCCAAGTCTTGAGGTTAGAATGCGGTGAGATCTTAGAAAGGCTTAGTCCATGGATCTAAGGTAGGTTTCTAGTGGGGTGCTGCCAGGAGAGTCTAGCTTGGAGATAAGATGGGACATTTCTTACAAGAGATTTATGGATAAGTGTAGTAATCACTCTGGAGACAGATGAGTGATAAGAAACTCCTTTATTCACTGTAACCCACAGCTCCCTGGAGTCTCAACTGACCCAAGGCCCAATGGCAGGTTTGAATCCTAACATTCCATTAGAACTTGCTTAGTCAAAATTACAGTCAACTGAATGATGAATTCTGCAATTCCTTTCTTTACAAAGAAATGAAAGCTACTATATGCATGACAAAAGAAATAAAGAAATGTTGTACTGTATGAATATTCTATACAAATCATATTTAACAACATAACTAGTTAATACCCCAGTTTAAGGAAAAATATTTCAAATAATAACTTAACAGATATTAACATTACATGAAAAAATGCATCATGAAAAAAACAAATATAAAATTACGTAACTCAAAATTGAATATGACAACATGTGCTTTAAAATGTTAAATCCTACCAAGACATTTGTTCAGCTATGTTCTCGACATACCAATCACCACCCAAACCTTTGTGGAGGATTTGCTCTACTACTATTTCTGCGTGGCACATTCTGCTGACTACAGTAATCACCAGTGATCCCTTCATGACCCTACATTCTGAAAGCGACTTGCTCCAGCAATTTGTACACTCTGGACAAATTCAGCCAATCCTTCCCTTTGATCCTGACCACATTGCAAGACATAGAATCCACCCTCACAGGCAGACAAAATGTAGATAAACCTTCAGACACTTTAGATGAGTGCTTAATTCTAATCCAATCACCCACTTGCAAGTTGCGTCCCTTACTTTTTGTGCAATCACCCTACTTTCTTTTTTCTCCCTTTCTGTCCAAAACGTCTTTGGGATTGGTCTTGAAATCCATATTCTTCTCAGAAGCAACTCTTAAACCCCACTTCTTCATCCAAGCAGGATACATTTCGAACACATCTATTCTCCCTCTCAACAACTCAGACAGACTCTTTCCAGAAATGCTGTTGAGTGTGGTGCGTTGTGCCCAAAATATACTTCGTATCACATTCATGACAACCATCCTACAATGGACTGCCCATTGTGCACACTCATCCAACATATGGTTCTTTTGTTCCACAAAACCATTTGCTTGAAGATGATAAAGAGTAACTCTGCGATGAACAATATTAGATTGCCTGAGAAATTCACTAATTTCCTTTAAAAAAATTGTACTCCATTCTCCGATACTATTTCTCTCTGAAAATCTTCCCTGGCAAATGTGTTTTGGAAAAACTTAACAACCCCATCTGTGTTAGAATCTGTCATAAACTGGAGTTCCCACAATTTTTTGTAGTAGTCTGCTACCACCTCAGCAAATTTGTATTTGCTTGGCAAAACATGGATGGCCAAAAGAAATCTACTGCTAGTTTCATCAATGATCCCTCAGATAATACAATTCGTTGACATGGTGGAGCATATGTCTTGATCACCTTATCACTGGTATAGCAAATCACACACCTTTAAATCACTTCAGATATTTTAGCATCCATCAATGGCCACCAGAAGACACTGCATATTCTCCTTTTCATAATGGTTTGGTCAAGATGACCTTTGTGAGACATCTTTGGCATGTTTTTCCCTTGTCTGTTTGCTTCTGACCTCCTGTTTATGACTGTGAGCTGCATTTCGTTTTTGATGGTTTTAGAACTCTGGGCACTTTACCAATGCTGGTTAGTCCTAAAGTGTTTATTTAACACAACAGTAGAGAGGCAAAGAGTATCAGTGCTACTTTTTGGCTTCAAATGACATACATTTGAGTCAACATAGATGACAGGAGTAATGGTTGTCCAAACGGTGACGTGATTTTCAAGTGCTTTTATTGTGTTCATAAAATCCACAGCCAAAATCCACAGCCTACGCGTTTCGCCCAAACACGGGCTTCTTCAGGGCTTAGTATCGTATCCTGGTGCTACTACAGAGAGCAGTAGCAAACTCTTCAATAGATCCAGCAGCCCTTGCCCTTTGGTCCATTACCTTAGCGACATGGAAAAAGACAATCAAAAGGCAGGTACGGCTAGGCTCATTTCAGCAAGACCTAGCCTCTCTAAGGCCCTCAGAGATCTTACGCCTTTGAACTAGTCATACTTGGTCAGAGTATCGCAGCCTTAATTATCAGTCTCCATAAACTGCAGAGCGTGGAGAGACATTATGTACATGCGCCTGCTTGGGCTACCAATACTAGATTATAACACAGCATTGGCCAATCAAGATAAATGAGAATCATGGCTGCTCTTTTTGTGCTGCTACCCCGCGATTGTCGATGCAAGGAGGGTCCTACTCGGACCAATACTTTTGACAAAGAGGGTCTGCACTTGAGCAGAGGCACCCAGAGTATGTTTTTCACAAACTGATGCTACCACCCTTTCACGGTGCGGGAAATTCGTTAAAATACGCAGAGCTACTTTACAACCTTGTCCTGGATCCTCCCAACCCTGGCACAAAATTCCTAAACGTATAACAGATTATTATTCAAAGAAAATTTGAATTATTCAGCCTTGCCCTCTGTGTCCCTTCCTCTAGTAAATGGCTTAAGCACGTAATTGCATCTACATCCTTCGCCATGTCCATGTTTACATCTGCTGACTGTATTTGTTGTTTGCATAATAGTCTGGTCTCCCTATGCAATCTGTTCCATTTTTAAATAATTACTGTATGTCATACCAATTTTAATATCTTAAAATTGCTTTTAATTGTATCCAATCTTTTGCATTTCAAACAATTTATGTAAGTCATACCAATTTTAAGGTCTTAAAACTGTTTTTAAAATTAATAATGACATTATGTACCAGCACTTTATAATGAAACCAAACAATTAGAGCTTTTTGAGAAGCAATCATAGCCACACAACTCATACTCCACAGTCGAGTGGAACTACTGCTTTCAGAGACTAGCATTTGTTTTAAATATCTATAACTTGTATACTTATTTATTGCGTTCTAGCAACCTTACAAATGCTCTCTTTTTCTTTTAATAGAATATGTATGAATCAAATAGTTAATTGTTTTATATCAAGTAATGGTTTTAATTAACTGAATCATGACTAATAAACTATTGTCTATTTTCTATTGTGTGCACTCCACGACCACCCTTAAATTAAACATTAACTAAACTTAATAAATCAAAATGCGCTTCCTGAGTTTAGGGGTTTGTTATTAATCACTTTGCAGTAAGTAGCCTGCACTTAATTGAATCAATTTCATTCATTAGACATCAGAAACTCATTCCATTCTGACCAGAGCAGAATTACTAGTCTATGCTATCTATTTTGGAATTTACTCTTACAGAGATTAAAAATCAAAATAAATAAAGTGAATACCTAACTAAGCAATCCAACCTTCAACAGTTAATTTTGAAACTTAAACACAGCTTAAAGTAAACTTTTAAAACAGATGTATCTGAAATACTCTCTTCACAGTTAATACAAGTGCAAGGTCGTGACTGTGAATATGGTTATCAAGACATAACACTAAATGGCTCCCACAACCCAACGGAAATTCTATTAATATTCCGAGGTACCTGTAACATCTGAGGGCTCTAGAAAACTTCAGATAGAGAGGAACCAATCCTTAAAGTTAGAGTGCCCTGCTTGAGCTTATCTAGGTATCACATAGGCAGAAATCCATTGATCGAGAGGTGTCCACCCCACCCCCAGGGCGACGAGCAGAAAGATGGCACACACCAGAGAGTAAATGGAGCAGGCAGGTGATGCTTGAATGGTCCTGCTGCTGTGAATTGAAGTGCCGGCTTCGGAGATTCGGTCATGAAGAAGAAGTCCAGCGAGGCCACTCTGCTGAGCTGCTGACATGCCTAACATTGAGCGACCTGCTCCACATAAAAGGTGAGATGATCCTCAAGGCTGAGGTGGATCCTTGTGTACCCCTGCTTGGACAGAGTCCTTGGTGTGCCTGTGGGGGTGATTGGGGCCTAGGGCCTCCATCACCGAAGTGTGATGGAAGCTTGCTGGGTGTTAGCAGGTGGCCCCATGGGGCACATGGAAGCCTGGGAGACCAAGGGCAAGGACCCTTGCTGAGGGGCCTAGGTCATGACACATGGCACTTACATGAAGAGACAAACCTACATCTATAGCTGGGGTTAGGGACCATTGATGAATTTAGGTGGAGCATGAAGAAAGATTCACACAGAGGATTGAGTGGAACTGCATTCCAGAACGTGGACACAGCCCCCCCCCCCCATTGATCTCTTAGAGTCGAATCATACTGGAACTGGTCCCTAAAAGCCCCCGATGCCCAAATCTACTGGTGTGGAAGGGATGTGTCCCGGATTGTTCTCATGCTGTATAACAGCAATGGGCCCAGTTTGGGGTGTGCCGACTGAGCCAACTCAGGTGCTGCTGAGGAATTTAGCAGGGGAACACTGTGTGCTTTTGGCACACACGGCCATGTAATAATGGGCAAAGGTATAGTTAGCTGGCAATCACAAACCAATGAGACGGTCCAGTATACAACCACAATGGGCCCTGCAGATACTGGACAGGGGGTTCTTTACATCTGTCCTGGAAATGGAAGCGAAAATATGGGGACGGCTTCCCCTAACACCGAAATTCTAACTGTAATCAAAGAAACTCAGATTGTCCTAGAAAATAAGATAGATATGGTTGCCAAAGAAATTGCACTTCATAAAGTTAATCTATGAAAGGTAGGAACTAGGATCTAAGTGACAGAGGAAGCAGAGGATACCATCACGGAAAATGTAACTGGGTAGTGCTCATCCTTCATTAAACTGCAGAAAACCACAAAAAAATTTAAGGAGAAAGCGAGGGCATAGAAGAGACGCCTCGGAGGAACAATCTGCACATCCTGGAGGTCTGGAGGTGGGTGGAAGGGGGATCTGTAAAACTGTTCTTCGAATGATGGATACGATACATGTGGAAACAAAAGGGCTTTCACAGTGCTTTAAGTGGGATGAAAAAGTTGGAGGGGGCTCTAAAGGGCGAATGGCAAATAAAACCATAAAAGCGTAACTAGGAATCCATTCTAAAAGGTGTGGCCAAAGTAATTAAGGCCATGGCTTAAAAAGTAAACTAAAGTCCTGTGCTTTACACAGCTTGCCGCTTGAACTCATTCGTTTTTGTTACTGCATACAAACATTTCACACAGCAACAAACAAATATACCTAAAACCAGTCAGACATATTGGTTTTGCCAAGGGTTTTTACCTAGATCATGTAGTGTCTTGTGAGTTAACAATGAAAAAACCCTTTTGGCTCCTGATGAACTCCACAGAGCTATGGTGTAATGAATACAGTGCATTGCAGTGAAGGCTGCTTTAGAATGTTGAGTTCACAGTTACAAACAGATGAATAAAGACGTGTGATACCAAGCTCCATCTGTCGCGTAGTCACTGGTGGGTGCTCCTGTTGGGAAGACGCTACGAATGGAGATAAGATAGGGGATCAGTAACCCCAAGATTGACAGTGCTCTCCCAGAGAGTTTGCAATGGTCCAAGAAAACTGCTCCTGCATGCCACGTGTGGCATCGAAAAAGTACAGAATCAACGCAGAATGCATGTGGAGTCAAAGTGCAGCTCCAGTCTCTGTGAAGCAGTTGAAAACAAAAGCATTTACAGAGAATCTACACATCGTTTGTTGAGAGCCTGTTGGTCTGGCCATTCCTGAAGGTACAGTGATACTACACAACATTGAGCTATACATAGTACGGAGTGATAACACTGAGATTACAAGTGCTGCCAAACAGAGATCAACCCAGTGTAAAAAACGTACAGAGCGACAGCCAAGCGCAAAATAATGCTGCGATTACAAGTGCTGCGAGGCAGAGATCAACCAGGTATAAGCAAGTGCACAGAGATGCCAAAAGCAAAGTGGCCTAGATGCTAGAAATTGGCATCTGCTTACCAGAAGTAATCAAATCAGCACTGGGCAAGGCAGCCCAAGGAGAAGTGTTCAGGGTTGTGCTGAAGGAGCAGTCTATACTTGTAGAGGGGAACAACCAAAGTGTCTGACTAGGACAGGAACGACTGCAGGACACTTTGAAGATTGAAAGTCAGTGAGTAGTCCTCGATAGAGGCAGCTTGTTGTTCCCACAGAGACTACGAAGAAAATCACATTTCCAGTTATCATCAAGGATGATCCAAAGGTCAGTACATTTCAGAGTCTTTGAGAAAATGAGCTAAAAGCACGGGTTCGAAAAACTGCCATGTCCAGCTTCAGGAAGTTCCACATGGGTCTACAAAGCTGCCTCTTTCTTGAAACACCATCCTCATTCAATAACTCCAAAAAGCAAAATAATGGCGACTGATGGATGATGTGGATAGAGAAATGTGAAGATTCTATTGCTGCACTTGAAGAGACTGATAGCAAAAAAGATGATCAAATACCTCAAACATCTTGCTGGTGATGACGTAAAGGAAGTCATAAAGAAAATGCCAAGAACTAACAAAGAAATCGCGTACCGTCAAATTAAAGAAACGTTGAATCTCAAGTTCAATCCAATGCCAAATGTTGACTATGAAAGATATGTTTTTAGCCAAGAACGACAGACAATTGGTGAAACCATTGATGCATTTCTATAGAGACTTGACACACTCATCATACAGTAAGTTTAATGAATTTGATGATGAAGAGGTCATACGTTTCAGGGTCATTGATGGATGCTTGTCTTATTCATTCAGACGGCAAATGCTGAGAGAAACCTTAAGTCTGGAACGATTGGTAATGGCTGCTAGAGCTAAAGAGCATGCTGATCTACAATTTGCTGACATTGAGGTCAGAGGTGCCTAGAATGAATCATTCATGAGTGTGAAAAATGCATCAAAGCAAAAGACTTAACGATACAAGGTGATGTCTACACGTAAAAAGAAGTCATGTTGTAGATGTGGATTTTGGTTTCCACACAAAGACAAATGTCCTTCCATTGGACAGATACGTAAGGGCTGTGGGATGGAGAACCATTTTGTGACGATGTGCAAAACAAAGAGAAAAATAGGTGCGTCAAGGCGCAAAGACAAAATGGCTGCCAGAACGTTCCAGAGGCAAAGTTTATCGCACACCCAAAAGACCCAGCAGCGAATTCAGGTACAACAAATCCACCCTGAATTAGGTTGATTGTTATCTAAATCAGCATAAAACAGTTCATCTATATCAGTATGAAGGGAAACTGAAGAAGACAGTTGTGCCATGTTGATGATTGCTTCAGAAAAGTGTGAGCATATTGGACTAGTGGCACGTGCAGAAAAATGTCAGAGCACCAATGTCATTCAAATATTGTCCACAAATTACACTGAGAGTAAATGGTTGTTTGATACCTTTCATCACCGATAGTGGTGCGTCGATAAACATTATGCCTGAGGAGGAGTAAAATGAATTGCATCCCTTACCACAACGTTTTTTTTCCAAATCTGTTTATTAACAGCACAGTTAGTAAGTTACAGCAAATATCAGTTGAACTCTTTACAAAGTACATTTTTGTGCAATGTGGCAACAAAATACATTTCAAGCATGGGCCTGTCAAATATAATTATGGAAGTCACAAAATAGAATGCAGGGTACACTGTGCAACCTTCAATCATATGAACCAACTGGGGATAAAAAGAAAAGCTGGGGGGAGAAAGAGGGTAAAAATGATGATAAGGAAGGAGCAAAATCACAACAGTTCGAGTGCTCTGAGATTCATGAATAACCAGTTGCAGCATACAAAGTCAGTGCCCACACATCACATCCCCAAGACAGAAGTCAGTGAATCCTGGGAGATAGCATGTGTGATGTTACGCAAGATTGTTGGGTTTGGGCTGACGGTGCTCACCAGGTATGTCACAGAGGGTTGGGAAAGGGGCAGATGGACTGTTGAAAATGGGCTGTATGGTCGTATGCACAGGGAGGTGGGCAAGTGCAGGGCATATGTTAAGGTGCCACGGGGGCAACGAGCAGTGCAGTAGGTGGAGTGCTGGCGCAGTCCTCTGATTGTCACACATTTGAGTGTCATTGATGAGTGTGTGTGTTGCGCCGTGTGTTCAGGTTGGCAGGTTCGCAGTCTTGGCCACAACCGCTAGTAAGTAAGTCTACCAGCATTTGCCCCATGCTCCAGAGTCGCCCCTCATTCAGAGTTGTCTACAAGTGTGTACCTTTACTCTGGTCCCTGTCAGTAGCATGTGGAGTCATCCCCAGATCTCACGAGGGGCAGGGGATTTCCAAGCCATAACTATGCTGTGCTTAAACCGGACAAAACTCAAGTCAATGAAGTGGTGCAAGTGAATGTAGCCCTTCACCGGGGTCCCAGACCCAGTAAGCAGGATTCTGGGGTGGAGGTGAAAAACTGTGTAGATAGCTCTGCCACCACTGTGGTGACTTCCATCCACCGCTGTGCCAATGGTGCACATAGCCACACCATGTGGAAGAAGTTGGCGTTCCTCAATTTACAACTGGGACATTCCAGTGACAGTGTTGGGAACATGCGCTGTATGGGAGCAGAGGAAAGATAGGTGTGGATATAATTGGACTGAAGCAAAATCGTGGGTTGCGGGAAACGCTCTTAGCCATCTGCAAGGCTTAGGCCCAGGCGGCGTCAGAGAGTGGGGGATGTAACAATGCGTTCGATCTGGCGCATGCCCTTGTGGAATAATCATGTGGGGTGGTGTTGAGGGTCAGATATAGCAGTGTGATGGCATGCCGTGTGTTGGTGGCCGTCAACAGTACGTTCAAGGCCTGGGATGTAGCCGGTTCTCCCGCCCCAGCACCCCTAGTCTTGTGGACCACTCGATGTACCTCACAGTAGGTTAGGAACTGCCTAGAGCTCAGTCCATAAGTCTTGATCATTCCATGGAACATCATAAAGGTGCTCTCATTGTGTAAGTCCCCCATTTGCGTGAGTGCCATGTCGCTCCACAGGGTTGAATCAATGCACGGTGGTGTCCAACGCAGCAGTGGTAAGTCCCAGATGGGAATTGAAGGAGTGTATGGAAGGAGTAGTTCCTTGGGGTACAAGTATCTACGCCAGCAGGAGCGGGCTACTATCAATTGCTGAATTTCAAATGTAGGATAAATGGTAGGATCGGACAATCATGTGTAGACAGCCGCACCCTGCAGTGCTGCTCGCACCAGCAGTGACTCTGGATGACGTGGGCTCCCTGCCAGGCCATTGGTCATTGTAATTGTTCCACAGTGTACTAAAGCTGGAAATTGAGTGCCCTCAGACCGCCCTCAGTGAGTGGGCATTGCCGTATGGTCAATGCAACCTATCGGCGACCCGCACTCCTGGTCAGTTCCAGAAGCAGCGCACGGAGTTCATGAAAGAAGTTCCTGGGGAGCGGGATGGGCAAGGCAGCAAAGAAATATAACAAGCGGAGAAGTGCAAGCATTTTAGAGATTGCAACATGAACGGGGGGGATAGTGGAAGCGAGAGCCAGAAGGGGAGTAGGCAACGTATGGATCTTATGACTTTATCCAAGTTACCCTCCTTGAGGTCACGTTCGGAGTTGTATATCTGTACGGCCAGGTATTTGGAGGTGTCATAATACCACTGCAACTGGGATTCGGGGGTGTCCGCCGATCAGCAGTCAGAGTGTACAACAGAGGAAACACACAAAACTTGGACCAGTTCACCAGCAGACGTGACAGTGCACCAAAGTCCTCCAGGATTTGCATGAGTCCCAGGACAGATGATCCCACATCCTGCAGGAACACCAGGGTATCCTCGACGTAGAGTGAGATTATGTGGTTCAAATCCCGCTCATGAATGCCCCAGTCTGCCGCCACTGGCATAGTTGGCAGACCAGAGATTTCCATAGCAAGAGCAAAGAGGAGGAGGGACAGGGGGCAGCCCTGCCTTGTGCCTCTGGGGATAGGCAACTCTGCCGATATTACCTGTCCATTCCTAACACGTGCTACAGGGTAGGTATAAAGAGTGCATGCCCAACTCAGGAATCCCAGGCCAAACCCTATGTTGGTGAAGGCGGAAAATAAATAGCCCCAACCCAGGGTATCAAATGCTTTCTCAATATCTAAGGATACTGCGACCCTGGCTCCAGCATCTGGTGGGGTGCTATGGAGGAGACGTAAGAGGTGGCGCACATTCAAGAATGCCATGTGGCCTGGGATGAACTCTGATTGGTCCGCATGAGCCAGCGTTTGTATGATTGGGAGAAGACAATTCGACAGGATCTTGCCCAGGATTTTGCAATCCAGATTAAGCAGTGACAGAGGGCGATAAGAGTGAACATCCAAGGGATCCCTGCTGGGTTTTGGTCAGACAACTTTGAGGGCACACGAGGATGCTGGGTGGTCTGGGCAAGGAAGGTGGCATAGTACTCGATGGGTAAACCATCAGTACCCAGAGTCTTGTAGCGGGCAATTTGGTGTATGGCGCTTGTTAGACGGACCGGGAGGGTCGGCCGAGGATAAGGGGAGAGGTCTCCGGGGAGAGCCGTCTCCAGCGATCGTACAGACAAGTAACTTCCCCCCCACAGACGGGCACCACACCAGGATAAGGTTTAACGAGACTTTATAAGCAAATCTTTAAGTACGGTAAAATGATACAAGGAGGTCTGGACTCAGGGGTCCCCTCGATTCTGGTCTCTGGGTTGGGAAAAGGGTAGCGGGACAGTCTTGTTACCAATAGATGAAAATAGCTCTCAATCCTCGAGCTCGGCGTTCTAGATGATCGGGCCGCGGCGGAGCCAGCAGGTCCCGAGATGGATGAAGGAAGCGACGGTCCGCGGCGGAGCCAGCAGGTCCCGATGGAGATGGTAGTTACAAACGGTCCGCGGCCACGCCAGCAGGTCCCGACGACGATGAAGGTTACGAAGGTTGCGGCAGCGCCAGCAGGCAGGACGATGGTTCGCAAGGCAGAGCTACGGCAGCGCCAGTAGCCCGTCAAGGATGAGTTCTTCTCTGCGTCTCTCGACTCCAGGATACAACTGCCTTCCTGCTCTGGAGCTGCCCCAGTTATAGGGCTGGTGCCCTTTGATGTCCGGACCCTCGCACTTGGAGGTCGGGGGGTCCGGGATGAAGGAGTCCAGACACCCAGCAGGGGGGTGGAGCCAGCGCCCGGGGAGGTTGTGGGCGAGCGGCACCTGGTGGGGGAGAGCCATCGACACCTCTTTCTCCCATTGACCTGCCAAGTAGTCCGCTCACCTCCTGGGTGGATGGTGGTGCCGGGATGTCTGAGGCCTGGCCAGGCCCAGGGTTGGGGTCGATCGGGGGCCACGCGGCCTCGTGGTGGAGTGTCCAAGATGGCGCCCAGGCTGGGCGCGCGGGCCGGTAGTGGATCGGGCCCACGAGGTCGATATGTTCAGAGGCAAGTGTCTCGGAGGGGACGGAAAACGTGAAGTGGTGGTGTGTGACACTTGAGGGACCGGGCTCAGGCCTGGTCGGGCAGAGGGGGAGCGGCCCTTCGCGTGGCCTGTCCAACATGCGTCCCCCCCAGCTGAAGGCGGGGAGAGTCACCCATCCTCTTGGGGACTCTCCTCGTCGAGGCGGAAAAAGCGGGACAGGCCATCCGCGTTGGCGTGATCTGGCCCAGGCCGGTGTTCAACAGTGAAGTCCATCCCTTGTAGGGAGATGGACCAACGTAGTAGTTTTGGGTTCTCCCCCCGCATCTGCATCAGCCACTGCAGGGGTCGATGGTCGGTCTGCACCCGGAAGTGTGTGCCAAAGAGGTAGGGCCGGAGCTTTTTGAGGGCCCATACCACGGCGAAGGCCTCCCTCTCGATGGTGCTCCAGCGTTGTTCTCGAGGTAGGAGTCGCCTGCTGATGAAGGCCACTGGCTGATCAAGGCCTTCGGTGTTCAATTGAGACAGGACCGCCCCAATGCCGTGGTCGGAGGCATCCGTCTGGACGACGAATTCCCGGCTGTAGTCGGGGGCCTGGAGCACAGGGGCGGAGCACATGGCGGCCTTCAGTTGTTCGAAGGCTGTTTGACAATCTGGGGTCCAGTTGACCTTCTTGGGTTGATTTTTGGACGTGAGTTCTGTGAGGGGCCCCACTATGGTACCATAGTCTTTCACGAACCGTCTGTAATAGCCCGTGAGTCCCAGAAAGGCGCTTACCTCGGTCTGGGTGATGGGGGGCTGCCAGGACTGGATGGCGGCAATCTTGAGCTGCAGAGGGGCCACCAGGCCGCTTCCCACCTGGTGTCCGAGGTAGGTTACGGACCCTTGACCAATTTGGCATTTGCTGGCCTTGATCGTGAGGCCAGCTCGCTGAAGGGCCTGTAGCACCGCTCGGAGGTGGTGGAGGTGGTCGGACCAATGGTGGCTGTACACAGCGATGTCGTCTAGGTAGGCGGCGCTGAATCCTTCGAGCCCGGCCAAGACCTGATTGACGAGCCGCTGAAATGTTGCGGGAGCATTCTTCATGCCGAAGGGCATGACATTGAAATGATAATGGCCATCAGGAGTGGAAAATGCAGATCGTTCTTGGGCTCGGGGTGTGAGGCCGATCTGCCAGTAGCCCGCCGTCAGGTCGAAAATACTGAGGTAGCGGGCAGCTCCCATGCGGTCGATTAGCTCGTCTGCTCGGGGGATGGGGTGTGCGTCTGTTCTGGTGACCGCATTCAAGCCCCGGTAGTCGACGCAGAACCGGAGTTCCGGTGTGGTGCCGGGAGTGGCTGCTTTGGGGACCAGTACTACTGGGCTGGCCCAGGGGCTGTCTGAGGGCTCAATGACCCCGAGCGTGAGCATTTTGGTTACTTCTTCCTGGATGCAGGCCCGTACCCGATCCGGTACGCGGTAGGCCCGGTGGCGGATAGGGGGGCTGTCCCCCGTGTCCACGTCGTGCACACACCAGGAAGTGACACCTGGGGTGAGGGAAAACAGGCCGGCGAACTGCAACAGAAGGTCTCGACATCCTTGGCGTTGTTCCAGGGTGAGGGCCTCCGAGAGTCGGACCCCATCCACGGAGCCATCTTTCTCCCGAGTCCGTAGGAGGTCAGGGAGGGGTTCGGAGTCTTCTTCGGCTCCATTGTCTGTGGCCATCAGGAGGCTGAGTTCTGAACGTACAAAGTGGGGTTTCAGTCTATTAGCGTGGAGGACTCGAAGGGGGTTCCGTGAAGATTCCATGTCGATTAGATAGGTGACAGGACCCTTGCGCTCGACTACTTTGAAGGGCCCCGTCCACTTGTCTTGCAGGGCGCAGGGTTCGGTGGGGGACATCACCCATACCTGTTGTCCGGGTTCAAATTCGATGGAGGAGGCATTTTGGTCATACCACTTTTTCATGTCCTCTTGACTGGCCTCCAGGTTGGCTTTTGCCAGCTCTCTGAACCGTTGGGTCTGGTTGCGGAGGGTTAGGAGGTATTTGAAGACATCTGGAGGGTTCTTTAGAGGGGGCATTTCCCAGCCTTCCTTGACTAGACTGAGAGGCCCCCGTACGGGATGTCCATACAATAATTCAAACGGGCTGAAGCCGAGGGACTTCTGGGGGACCTCTCGATATGCGAAGAGGAGGCACGGCAGCAGCACATCCCACTGGCGACGGAGGGGCTCTTCCAACCCCCCAATCATCCCTTTGAGCGTGCGGTTGAACCGCTCAACGAGTCCGTTTCCTTGAGGGTGATAGGGGGTCGTGAATCGGTAGGTGACCCCACACTGTTGCCAGAGGGACTTCATATATTTGGAAATAAAGTTCGTGCCTCTGTCGCTGACGACTTCTCGGGGGAAGCCCACACGGGAGAAGATCCCCATCAGGGCCCGGCCGACTACCGGGGCTGTTACAGTTCGCAGGGGAACAGCCTCAGGGTAGCGGGTGGCGTGGTCCACCAGTACCAGGATGAACCGATGTCCTTGTTTTGTACGGGGGTCCAGGGGCCCCACAATGTCTATCCCGACCCTCTCGAACGGGGTGGTGACCACGGGAAATGGTTGCAGGGGGGCTTTTAGTTTGCGGCCACTCTTTCCACTGGCTTGGCACGTGGGGCAAGATCGGCAATGCTGGAGTACATCATTCCTCATTTTGGGCCAGAAGAAGTGGGTCACTAGGCGGCTGTAGGTTTTATCCTGACCCAGGTGTCCAGCCAGGGGGACATCGTGGGCCAGGTTTAGCAAGAAGTCTCTAAAACGGAGGGGCACCACTAGCACTCGGCTGGCCCCCAACTCCGCGATCCTTTGTTCACTGTATAGCAGATCATTGTCCCAGTAGATCCAATGTGTTCCGGAGGTATCCCCTGCGCTCTGGGCGAGGGCTTGTTGGCGGAGTCCCTCGAGGGAGGGACAGGTCTTCTGCTCTTGGCGAAACTGCTCCTGTGTGGGTCCCCCCTCTTGATGCCACTGGTCGAGGCCAGCGAGGTCCGGAGGTTGAGCTGGTTCTGGGGGGACGGCACGGTCGGTGTCTTCGACTGGGGCGACCGGGGGAGGAGGCGCCGGCCATTCGGGTTCCTCTGGTCGGGGATTGGCACGGGCGGCCATGGACCGGGTGGTGACGCACGCCCAGTCCGGGATGCCTAACATCCCCAGGTGTTCTCTTCGTTCTACGGCTGCCCACGGAGAGCTTTCCAGGTCATTTCCCAGGAGGCAGTCTACGGGGGCATCATCTCGGACCGTCACTTTCAACATGCCGGAGACCCCTCCCCATTCGAAAGGGACGCAGGCCATCCGACACAGACTTTCCGAGTTATCGGCTGAACGGACAGGGCAGAGAATGTTTGGTAGGAACTGTTCTGGGGTCACCAGGTGGCAGCGGACGGCTGTTACACTGGCCCCGGTGTCACGGAGGGCTTCGGCCTGGCGTCCATTGATGCTCACCCATTGGCTGTACTTCCGGGTGTTAGCGGGTAGGGGGACCCGCGGGACCATGTCTTTCCCCCCTAAGCATGCTAGAGCCATGGCGGCTGGCTCCCATTCTTGATGCTCTTGCTCATATTCTTCCTGCTCCTCGGAGATCTGCTCTTCCCCCAGGGCAGCAGCGGCCACTTGGCGGGGTCTTGGGCTCTGGTACTGTGGGCAATTTGGGTCGTTTGCATAGTGGCCGACTCGTTGGCATCGGTGACACGTGACATTGGCTCTGTATCCCGGTCGTGCCGGGGTGCTGCCCCGGTTGGCCGGGGGGGTGGTGCTGGTAGCGGGGGCGACCGAAGCGTTGTCTCTTCCTCGTCCTTGGCCCCCTCCTCCTCCTCGGGGACGGTGCTGACCGTTGTTGTTCCGGTTCTGTTCATAGGATCCATTTCGGCCCACTCTGGTGATTTCCCACCGGTCAGCCTCGGCTGCGAGCTGCCGTGGATCAGTCAATTTGCTGTCGAGGAGGTGCTGCCGGAGCTCAATGAAGCAATTGTTTGATAGATGCTCCCACACCATGAGATTGAAGAGTTGTTCGTAAGTTGTGACATTGCTTCCTTTGATCCAGCCCTCGAAGGCTCGGCTAAAATAGTTCAAGTAGTCCACCCAAGTTGTACCCGGGATGCGGGTGCAGTCTCGGAACCTCTGACGGTACATCTCGGGTGTGAGCCCATAGCGGGTGAGGAGGGCAGCTTTCATGTGGTCATAGGAGGTCATCTGATGGTCCGGGAGCTGTAGCAGGGCATCGCGGCCCTCATTGAGGAATCTCCCCCATAGACCGGCTCCCCAGTCGCTTCGATCGATCCGGTGGGCGGTCATAGCGATTTCGTAGGCCTTGAACCATTGCTGGATGTCGTCCTCTCGGAAGTATTCTCGAACGACATCCTTGGGGATGTGTACCTTCTTATCTGTTGTCCCTTGGGTGCGGGGTTGCTCGGGCACCCCTAATTCTTTGTTCTGCTTGCGTAAGTCTATCTCAGCTAGTTTGCGCTCATGTTCATATGCCAGTCTTTTTTCCTCGAGCTCCCTTTGCCTCTGTTTTTCCTCCCTTTCTTCTCGGAGACGCAGGTGCTCTAAGCTCAGTTTCTGTTCGGCCAACTTAAGTTCAACATCCATTTTGAGCCGGGCCATTTCTAATTCATGTAGTCGTGTTTTTTCTCGTTCCCGGATCTCGTCTTGCGAGAGACCCGTTCTTCGCTCCTCGGGGGCCGTGGTGTTTTTTTCTACTGCTACGATGTTTTGGTCGGTGGTTCCGACGGCCCCGGTTTCTGCCCAGGACTCTAGGGCATGCTTGAAATCGTCTTTGGTACTTAGACCGGTGGTAGCGATACCTAGTTCAATGCAGAATTGTTTTAATTCACGATGGCTGTACTCGTCCAATTTCTCCATCTGAAATTTCTCGGTGGATCCGCTTTCTTTGGTTGTCATCGTGATTTCGTCGCGGGATGAGCTACTTTCTGTACGATTATGCGGTGATTCGGATCGCGCCGCTGGCCACCAATGTTAGACGGACCGGGAGGGTCGGCCGAGGATAAGGGGAGAGGTCTCCGGGGAGAGCCGTCTCCAGCGATCGTACAGACAAGTAACTTCCCCCCCACAGACGGGCACCACACCAGGATAAGGTTTAACGAGACTTTATAAGCAAATCTTTAAGTACGGTAAAATGATACAAGGAGGTCTGGACTCAGGGGTCCCCTCGATTCTGGTCTCTGGGTTGGGAAAAGGGTAGCGGGACAGTCTTGTTACCAATAGATGAAAATAGCTCTCAATCCTCGAGCTCGGCGTTCTAGATGATCGGGCCGCGGCGGAGCCAGCAGGTCCCGAGATGGATGAAGGAAGCGACGGTCCGCGGCGGAGCCAGCAGGTCCCGATGGAGATGGTAGTTACAAACGGTCCGCGGCCACGCCAGCAGGTCCCGACGACGATGAAGGTTACGAAGGTTGCGGCAGCGCCAGCAGGCAGGACGATGGTTCGCAAGGCAGAGCTACGGCAGCGCCAGTAGCCCGTCAAGGATGAGTTCTTCTCTGCGTCTCTCGACTCCAGGATACAACTGCCTTCCTGCTCTGGAGCTGCCCCATTTATAGGGCTGGTGCCCTTTGATGTCCGGACCCTCGCACTTGGAGGTCGGGGGGTCCGGGATGAAGGAGTCCAGACACCCAGCAGGGGGGTGGAGCCAGCGCCCGGGGAGGTTGTGGGCGAGCGGCACCTGGTGGGGGAGAGCCATCGACACCTCTTTCTCCCATTGACCTGCCAAGTAGTCCGCTCACCTCCTGGGTGGATGGTGGTGCCGGGATGTCTGAGGCCTGGCCAGGCCCAGGGTTGGGGTCGATCGGGGGCCACGCGGCCTCGTGGTGGAGTGTCCAAGATGGCGCCCAGGCTGGGCGCGCGGGCCGGTAGTGGATCGGGCCCACGAGGTCGATATGTTCAGAGGCAAGTGTCTCGGAGGGGACGGAAAACGTGAAGTGGTGGTGTGTGACACTTGAGGGACCGGGCTCGGGCCTGGTCGGGCAGAGGGGGAGCGGCCCTTCGCGTGGCCTGTCCAACAGCGCTGCACACTTCAACAAGTTGTAGTGGTTCATCCAGCTCGCTCCATTGCAATGCATCCAGGCACTTCAGATGAAGAGCTTGGAAAAAGTCTGACATGTCATGCTAGGAAGAGGTGGCTGGGGATGTATAGAGCTCACAGTAGTAATTCCGTTAGGCCCCATTAATGTCCATCTGCATAGTTAGCAACACTCTGTCTGCTGAATGAATTGTGCCGGTGGGGGTGTGCTGTGTGTCTCCGTGTATTAACTACGCAAGCAGTTTTCCATATCGATCCCCTTCGGTGTGATGCTGGGCCATGTGACACCTGTAATCATATTTGCTCAAAGTCTGTTCTGCTTCACTCTGCTGCTTGCGCAGGCATTGAAGTTGTTCAGGTGTAGCCTGATTGGCTGCCCGTATCACCATGGAGGAAAGATCCCATTCAATAATCAGGATGTCTTTTGATAACCTCTTGCAGAACTCCCAGGAGGTCGACAGGCAATAGCAGCACACCACCACCTCGTGGGCATCCCACTCGACAGCCCCTCAAAGTTGCTGTGTTGGTATTAAGCACAAAGTATAGTTCCATGCATTGGTCAAGCTCAACCGAGAAGGGAGGATCAGACAATGCTTCCAACTTCAGACTCCAAGTGGGTATAAGGGGACGTGAGCGGCCCCACCACATGGTATCCAGCAGTGGGCAGTGATCAGACAAGGTGCGTGCCAGGAATTCTGCTCTGACCAACTGGACGCTGAGGGTGGGCTTGCAGCATAGAAAATCAATTCTGGTGTGCACGTGTGACTAAAATAAGTATTCATGGCAACCTGGGTGCAGAAGCTGTCATGCGTCTAGGAGACGCATGTGGGTCACCCATTGGTGAAGATGTTGAGTGGCACCCCTGGAGGCTGCCGCTTGGACAGGGGGAGTGAAGCAATCAAGAGCTATGTCCAGAATGCTATTGAAGTCCGCCCAAAAGGGCGGGGGAGGAGGGGTCGCAAAAGAGCGCCGGAGTGAGGGTGTCAAACAATACTGAATGTCAAGTGTTGGGAGCATATATCACTACCAGCATTAGGGGTGACCGGTCAAGCTGGCCCTCAAGCACCCTGTACCTACCCGCCACATCTACCCTGTGACCAGGTTGTAGCGATCGGCTCAACCCCAAAACCCCCTTCTTAACGTCCCCAGCTAGAGAAGTGAATAAATTGTTTTTTTCTACTAGCCAGAGGATTTTTAATTTTTGTACCCACACACATTGTTAGGTCCCTACACGTTCACTGACACCACCCACCTTGCACCATCACATAGTCCTGTCACCACTTCAGTGCTCCCGCGTAGTCGGTCAGGTCGTAGCACGCCCCGGCGAGGGACGGGAAGACCCCAATGATGAAGCATGACACTACTGGATTTTTTTAGTGTGTGAGGGGTATTTTAAAAAGCACATTGTGCTCTCATCTTTACCACCCTAAGAGAGAGTATTTTCACTATATTTTTATCACTGTAAAACCAACAAATAAAATATATGTCCACACATTGATAGAATCTATTTGTTTATGTATATCAGTTTGGAGGGTGATTCTATCAATACCTCTGCACTTCTCCTATTGTTTTGGCATGCCTCACATGTTCCAGGTCACATATGATAATGGGAGTTGTGAGTGTCAGTGTGTGCAGTAGCCATGTGTGTCATACCAGTCAGTAAAGAGGAGGTGTGTGCACAATCCCACCCCCGGGCCCTCTCGTGAGTTCCCAGGAGGTTCAGGGTCGAACCGTGGCATGCTGGCAGGTGGCAGGAACCATCTTAGGTTTAAATCTTTTTATTGGTGCAAGCAATATTGCAATAAAACATTACAATGTCATCTATTTAAAATTGTATGTGTAAGCCAAACAATAAGGCATGGGAAAAACAAATCCCCAACTCCCCCCCCCAGTCCCTTACCCCAAGTACCGCCTCCCTCTCCCCCCATCTACCCCATCTAACAGCAAAGGGGAAGAGCAAGTCGTCGCCAAGTATTTATGGGGCCGATTCACAGAACTAACTTAAAACAAAATACTAAACTTACTACTTTTGGTATTCACAGAAGGCATTTAGTAGTCTTAAATTAGGATTTTGTCTTAAATTAGGACATAACTTATAGGTCAACAGCTGATCGTGGGGTGACCTTCTGTCCACACTGAACTCCAGTTGACGAGGAGTGGGAGTCACCTGAGTCCAATTCCGACTCCCAAGGGTACCTGCCCTGGAGGGGGCCAAAGAGTTCACACTGTGGTGTGAGGATCCCATATCACAACTTATGCTGTAGAACACCAAAGTGTATACATGGGCTGCATCGATGCCCTTAAAAAAACCAAAGCTTCTTTGTAGAGATGATAAAACCCAAGAAAATTAATGTTCAAGCACCCATCCATGTGCTTCAAGGAGCACTGGCAAGTACCTGCTTACTCAGCTTCAGCACAGCTACTGATATAGGACGGGTTTCAGTGAATTACAACATGAATGCTCACCATGAAATAGTAAGTCAGTTCCCTTAGTTGTTTTGTGGTTTGGGAAAGCTTAAGACTATGAAAGTAAAGTTGCATATGAATGAGGACGCCTGTTCAGTTGCTCAGAGACAGGCAAATTGCTTTTCATTTACAAGATGCTGTTGAAAAAGAACTGGAATAGCTACTTAAGCATGATATCATTGAGTGTTCTATTGGTTAAACTCCATGGATTTCTCCCATCGTGGTAATGCCCAAAAAGGACTGTGAAGGAGCAGTATGAATATGCGTTGACATGCATCAGGCAAACAAGGCAACTGAACGAGGTACAAACAGTGACAGCCTCTTGCTTCGGCAAGATCAGGACCATCAAGCGACTCATCAACTAAATAACAGCGGACTGCCGTAAGACTGTGATCCAGGCATTGATCATTTCCCATCTTGATTACGCCAATGCCCTCTATCTAGGTATCACAGCAGGCCAATGTAAAAAACTCCAGACGGTCCAAAACGCCGCCGCTCGGCTAGTGGAAAGAATCCCTTTCAGACACCACATCTCTCCCCACCTCCGCAAACTGCATTGGCTGCCAATGGCCAAAAGGTGTATTTTCAAAGCTATGACGCTGGCCCACCGAGCTTCGCGGGGTATGGGGTCGGCCCATTTGAAAAACACCTTGCGACCGTATACCAATCACAGGACATTACGGTCCAACTCTCTTCTCCTCCTGGTAACTCCACGTTTTAAACGTTCACGGGCAGGCGGAAAAACCTTTGAGGTATGTGCCACTCAGCTCTGGAACAAACTCCTGTTGCCCCTACGCTCTTCCCAATCAGAATTGTCATTCCGCAAGTCCCTGAAGACTCATCTGTGTTCCCTCTAACATCCTCCTGTGCCCTCCATTTTCAAAGTTTTCAGCCCCGGGACGCCCTGTTGGGGCAGCTGTGCGCTCTACAAAATACACAAAATAAATACATGAAAAAAATAAAAAAATAAAATAAACGAGAACAACATCCAGGTCCACGCGTTGCTGACATGATAACACAACTAAATGGTGCAAAGGTCTTCTCTCACCGTGATATGAATAAAGATTATCATCAGTTGGAACTCAAAGAAGACTGCAGGTACATTACAACGTTTTCTATCCATGTTGGTTTCATTGATATAAAAGACTAAGGGGCTGATTAGGATGCTGGTCAGAACTGACATCCGACCTCCATATTTGTGGGACAATTCCGACCGCAAAGGCCGCAAACAAATCTTCACTCTATTACGATGCATGCAATTTAAATCTCCAACCACTGCGGTTGGAAAGCTTGCCAATAGGTATTCTAATGCCCACAGCACTGCGGTCCAAACGCTGAGGAGATTACAATGAGACCGATGTACTCGAGATCAGAATCTGCGGACACACCACTGCAATCGACCACCATGCTAATGCCAAACACCACAACTGTGTCCATTGGAAGTAGCAAAAAATAAGGACACAGCTGATGGTCATTGCTCAGGTGCACATGCCTACATAAAACACACCCCATCCCTAACCATGATCCATTTCCACTATCCTGCAGTGCAGCAACACTTGGCAGCCATGTCTCTACTCAGCTTCACCTCAAAGGTAGGTAGCCATTTTTAAGTGTGGGCTGGGAGAGGGAGTCAGGACTGCAACTATTGTCAGTCCCTGTTGTCTGAGCACCTAACACAATGTACTACTCTCCTTTCCCCATAGCCACTTGGCAGCCATGTCACTACTCAGTTTCACCTCAAGGTAGGTAGCCATTTGTGGGCTGGGAGAGTAAGGCAGCACTGTAACAACCACCAGGCAATGTTGTCTGAACACTTGACAAGAATTACTCCTCTCCTTCCTCCAAAGCCACTTGGCAGCCTTGTCACTACTCCGTTTCACCTCACACGTAGGTAGCCATTTTACAAATGTGGGCTAAAACTACTTCATTGCATCACGAGAAACCGACAGCACTGTGAAACGCTCCACAATGTTGCACATGGGGGGTGTGGGGAAATATATATGAGCTATTCCAGGACCTACCAGACACCGGGGATAAAAACGACTACAACATGGCCATCAGGGCACTGGATAGGTACTTTGACCCTCAGGTCAACCCAGACTTTGATCATTTTAAATTGCGTCAGGTCAAGCAAAAGGAGGAGGAGTCTGTAGACATTTTCTTTGCGCGTCTGAAGAAACTAGCAAGCTCCTGCATGGGAATCGACCGTCAGTTCGAGATTCGAGCACAGCTAATAGTGGGATGCAAGTCTTTGGAGCTACGCAAACTCATACTGCGTCAACCAGGAATATCCCTTGATGACATTCTGGTTCTTAGGAGGGCGCACAAGTTGGCCGACCCGAGGGTAGGAGTGATGGAGTCTGCATTGGCGAAGTGATCCACCTCAACACAGCCGTTGTACCCTGCCCCTATCAAAGAAGAGGGAGCGGATGCCATGTGCCCAGGAAGAGGGCAGAGAAGAGGCGGCACTGGCGGAACCAGTGACAGAGCAGGGAGGAAAGGATGTGGAAATTGTGGACTGGAGAGTCATCCGTCAAGGGGGTGTCCGGCGTAAGGAAAACAGTGTTTAAGATTCAACAAATTTGGACACTTTGCGAAGGTTTGCATGAGCATAGCATGTCTATCGGCTGGAGGAGGCAAACAGAAGAGGCCAGGGGCGGGCAAGCAGGTGCTGCACAAGGCGGAGGCGGTGGATGAGGTGGAGAGCATGTGTAGAAGAATGAACGTCACGGAGAATGATGAGGAAGATGACGTGTTTGTAATTTCACACGGGGAGATGCACACGAGGAAAAGGCTACCACCAATGTGCCAGCTCTGGATTGGAGACAATAATATCAGGGCGTTAATCGACACAGGAGTGTCCGTCAACATTCTGGACGGCACTCAATATGAGCGACTCTTGCCAAAACCGCTGCTCCTCAAGACGAAGGTCAAGATTTTTTCGTACAGGGGAGATGTCCCTTTTCCCCTCCAGGGGGTGATTGAGGTGATCGAGGTGGAGGTCACCCATGGAACCAGATCTGTAACTACACGATTCCACGTGACCTGTGACAGTGCAGACTCCTGTCTTATGCTGCCACTCGCAGAAGATCTGGGGCTCGTGGTGAACGCCAGACAAATTCATCAGTCCCATGCGCAAACCGTAATGGCAGAGTTCCCGAAGCTATTCAGCGTTTTAGGATGCCTAAAGGAGGTGGAGGTCAAGCTCCACATACATGACACGATCAAACCGGGAGCATCTGCTCGAAAAAAGACTTAGATTGCCAACTCAACGCATGGTATGTGTATTCACATTCGGACCTCACACACACCCTCTCCAAAAAATCATTCGGAATGCGTGGCATCTCGTGGAAGAAGTGCTCCCGGACGTGGGATCGCCTTAGTTTGCACTAAAAAAGAATCGCAGCATAGGACAGCTGATTACCACCACAAGACCACAAAAGAAGCGCGATTTCCAGAGTACAATTTTCGGCGCAACTCCAGTCAAGGGACACAGAAAATGTGGCACTTGCTCGGTGTGTAACCTTACAGTGGAAGGCTCACTATTCATGGACGGCAAGAAATTCTGGCGGCATGATGAATACACGAACTGCAAAACTAAGTACGACGTCTATGCCATCTCAAGTCCGTGCCAAAAGGTATATATCGGTAAAACTACCCAAGAAGTCAGACAAAGAATAATCCAACACAGGTCTCGAATCAAGAACAACATACTTACTGCTCCGCTAGTGGCACACTACTCGCAAAAAAACCACAAGGCAGATGAATTGAAATGGACTGTGCTCTCTGTTATCAAAGTTGGGGGAGGTGGAGATCCAGACTTACGCTTCTCACAGAGGGAAGCATATCTTATACTGAAATTCGATACTGCGAACTCAGGTCTCAATGACCTGTCAGAATCAAGCAACCTCTGACCTGCATGAGACATTCTTTACTCCCCTTCTTTGTGCCAGAATCTAACAACTTTTGATCTGTATGAGATATCCTTCACTCCAAAACTCCCTTTTTCAGTGGCAATTATGTCCGTTACGTGTTTGGTTCTGCCTTGTTCCAATTAGTTTTAATACGTCTGTATACATGGTAAAACCGGGTAGTCTTTAGTCAGTTGCTAAGGATGTCCCTACTTTCAGCTAGCACTTACAGGCACTACACGTACCAGAAACCCTGCTGATATACGTGACATGCATCGGCCCCTTTTAACCAACTTCATGCGCGCGCGGCGTTCACACGCCGAATGCCGAACGCAGCCCGTGCTTGCAGGAAACTGACCACCTTGGCAGCTCGCACTACAAGTAAGTTGGATTTCGACGCTGCTGTGCGGCGCGGTAAAAGCTAGATTGGGCTCGGTCCTTGACACCTGGCTCTCTTATTATTCCAGAATCACAGACTTTGCTGACAAAAAAGTACATCAGAGTGAAGGCGGCGCCATGACGCAGGGCGTCTCCGTAAACAGTGAGTTTCACAAACACCGAGTATCTAATGATTTCGGCAAATTACTGACTGTGCCAGATGTGTTGAAATCACAGATTTGCCACACAATTTTACAAACTCTATACCTCATCCCTGATTCTTTTAGAGCAGCGCCAGTGGTGACTCGCCTCCTCCCAAAACTACCAGTTCTGTCAAGCATAATCGCAGTCCTGACAAGCAGTGCATTTCCAATCCTCCGAAACAGGTAGGCCCCTAACTTACTCAGTGCTAAGGGACTAATTTGTGTGAATTCAGTGGTATTGATTTTCCTCCCTATCTGGTTTCAGAACCACGATATATGAGGGGTGTTCCAATTAGTCTTCAACATCCTCCTGAATGAAATCCCGGCCCGCCCACACTATTTCGAACTACAAGTGATACGTAACGGTCACTTACAGGTATTATTCTCTCTTACTTTGAGATATGAGATATGAGTCCGAGTTTTTAGTTCATTTTAGTTTACAACAGTACACAACACTCACACCAAGTTTTCTTCACTATTATTATTTACAGTTCCGGCTTCACCCAGTCCGTGTCCTGAGGAGAACCCTTACTAGCGTTGAGGTTCGAAACGCGTTGACTCTGAGCCTCGGAGAAAGAATTTGGGTGCTGCAAGGACGATTGAGATTTATACAGTGTTATTCCTTGCTTTGCAACCCTTTAAATTTGTTCTTCCCTATCCTTGGCTCAGCCAGACAGGCAGGCAGTTCTCTGTGATTAGAGGTCCGCTTGTCTCTTTGTATCCAATAGAAAGGACTGGCTCCTAATGTTTTAGTTTCGTTAGGTCATTGATTCAATAATGTTTGGTGTTACATGTGTCATTGTATAGTATCCATCTTTGATCATTTGTATAGCACTTGTATATATTCCCGCACATTTTTCATTTTCTGTATGTACATTTTCACTGTCTGATGACTGTCTATTTGATGACATATTTCAAGTATTCAAATGTTTTCTAAAAATACGAAAAGCTATAATAAAACAGATGACCATCCAGAAGTAATGTGCTGTTTGGTATCATAAGTAGCAAAATAAATCTGTCTGGCCCCTTTTTCTCGCTTTGCAAAGTTCAGTGGTCCAAGCCAGTTCAGATACAGGACCCAAACCTTGGTATTTACCTTGTTTGTTGAGCGGGCGCTAGCTCGCAAGGTTCACACAAAGAAATGGTGTGTGTAAATATAGTGCATTGATTGTACTCAGGTCTTCATAGCCCTGAGCACTCGATATGTCTGAAAAAGACACGTTGTCCTTCAGTGAGGACCACATTAAAAAATTGCTCTCAGACTCTACACTATTCTCATCTATTAAATTGAGTAATACAGCAAAACAGCTGAATGTATCAGACAAATTGTTGAGGCTACAGGAGAATCATGTCAGAACCGAACTGCACGGACATTTCCTACTTGCCAGTTTAAAAGCTGGGGTTATACCCTGGGGCTTACGGATTAAAAACGTCCCCATCATCTTTACTGACGATCCAGTCTATAGAAAAGGGTTTAGACGCATCAGCACAAAGTGCAGCAGAGACTTGATGGTGCACACCATTGAAACAGCCCGGAGAATCTGCAAAAAGGAGGAGGAGGAAATCGAGGAACAGCTTCAAGCCATCAAAGATAATCACACTGAAACAGAAGCCAAATCATTACTAGAAAAGATTGAAAAGGAATTGGCAACATTTAAAGACCATGCCATCAACTTCAAAACAACCAAGTTTGAAAAAGATCTCAAGAGCTTCAGTCTTGAGGTAGTCTACCCGTACCTCAAAGACGAGTTCTATACTAGCCAAGACTCTACCAGGTTCCTGAATACTTACCAAGGAAGATCCAGAAAGAAGTTTTCCACGTTCTCGGAAACTTCCTCCTCAGAATCCACTGGAGATTCGGACGCTGGCGAAGGTCCCTTGAATAGAAACCCTTCCAAAAGACCTTTTTTAGGACAGGGCCAGCAACAGAAGAGAACCAGATTCAAGCCTCAATGGGAGATGACAACACGCAAACAGCACTACAAGTCTTAAACAAATCCCCAATCATCAATATCTCAAATAAAGTGCTAACTGACGCTGAAAGAGAAGTCCTCGAGTTGGGCCTCTCGTTTGTACCAGGTACATTTATGGACTTCACTAGAGTCAAGCTCGAAGTGACTGAATTTTTCAGGAAGCTACGTCTTAGATGGTTTTTTCGGGAATCACCGGACCAAGTACAAACCGAAGCTTCCGGCCTGAGGAATAAGTCATCATTCTGTCCTTCAAACCACGACACTTCCAAAAACATCATCACTTTTGAACGGGTGGTCATGTCATCATTGAATGCTGTGGAAAAGAAACGCCCCTATGTTCCATCTAATATAACTAAAGAACAAAAAGAAGCAATCCTGCAGCTGAAGAATCAACAGGATGCCATCATTAGACCTGCGGACAAGGGAGGTGCGGTGGTCCTTTGGTCAAAGGATCTGTATAGAGCTGAAGGAAGGAGCCCCGTCGATAACCGCGAGTGGTACCGTCCTATACCACAGGACCCTACAAATCAAATATCACAAGAAGTGAAGATATTGGTCAATGAAGCCAGGGAAAAGGGGATACTTGGCCCTAAAGAAGCAGAGTACTTAACTAAGAAATATCCGCGAGTCCTGCATCTTTACTACTTACCCAAAGTCCATAAGGACGCCAGGACACCCCCTGGGCGGCCTATAGTATCTGGCTGTGACTCGGGTTTGGAGCCTATTTCCCAGTTCGTCGATGTCTTCCTTAAACCTCTAGTAGTACAAGTGCCTTCATATCTTCGCGACACGATGGACTTCATCAATAAAGTGGAACTATTTGATTTTGATCCGACCAAACAACTGATGGTGACGATGGATGTCGCGTCACTGTATACGCAAATCCCTCAGCAAGACGGACTCGACGTACTTGAGATATATTTAGAAAAAAGGCCACGACCACACAGGGTTCCAACCGAGCCAATTCTGGCATTTGCAGGACTTGCTTTAAAGAGAAATTATTTTACATTTGATTACGATTTCTTCCTACAGGTGAAAGGATCAGCGATGGGCTGTCTGTTTGCTCCCAAGATGGCGATCTTGTACTTGGGGCAATACGAGGAGAAGTTTGTTCATAATAACAACCCATTCAAATCACATATCCAGCAATGGCTGCGATATATAGATGACGTCTGGTGCGTTTGGAATGGATCAACAGAAACATTGGAGGCATTTCACATCTGGCTGAACAATCACAGCCTGGACATCAAATTCAGCCTTACCCATTCCTCTAAATCACTACCGTTCCTAGATGTGAAAGTCAAGGCTACTTCGGAGGGGCTTGCTTGCTCCCTGTACCAAAAAAAGACTGACAAAAACAACGCCTTGCACTTTAAAAGTTACCATCCTAGGAGCCTTAAGAACAACCTGCCCTACGGACAATTTCTCAGGGTGAGGAGGAATTGTTTGAGAATTCAAGACTATGGCATCCACAGCCAAGCCCTGGTCAAAAAACTACAGGAGAGAGGCTACAGAGAAAGCTTCTTAAACATTCGATGAAGAGGGCAAGATGGACACCTAGGGAGCATCTGCTCAAAAAAAGACTTAGATTGCCAACTCAACGCATGGTATGTGTATCCACATTCGGACCTCACACACACCCTCTCCAAAAAATCATTCGGAATGCATGGCATCTCGTGGAAGAAGTGCTCCCAGACGTGGGATCACCTTTGTTTGCACTAAAAAAGAATCGCAGCATAGGACAGCTGATTACCACCACAAGACCACAAAAGAAGCGCGATTTCCAGAGTACAATTTTCGGCGCAACTCCAGTCAAGGGACACAGAAAATGTGGCACTTGCTCGGTGTGTAACCTTACAGTGGAAGGCTCGCTATTCACGGACGGCAAGAAATTCTGGCGGCATGATGAACACACGAACTGCAAAACTAAGTACGTAGTCTATGCCATCTCATGTCTGTGCTAAAAGGTATATATTGGTAAAACTACCCAAGAAGTCAGACAAAGAATAATCCAACACAGGTCTCGAATCAACAACAACATACTTACTGCTCCGCTAGTGACACACTACTCGCAAATGAACCACAAGGCAGATGAATTGAAATGGACTGTGCTCTCTGTTATCAAAGTTGGGGGAGCTGGTGATCCAGACTTACGCCTCTCACAGAGGGAAGCATATCTTATACTGAAATTCGATACTGCGAACTCAGGTCTCAATGACCTGTCAGAATCAAGCAACCTCTGACCTGCATGAGACATTCTTTACTCCCCTTCTTTGTGCCAGAATCTAATAACCTTTGATCTGTATGAGACATCCTTCACTCCGAAACTCCCTTTTTCAGTGGCAATTATGTCCGTTACGTGTTTGGTTCTGCCTTGTTCCAATTTGTTTTAATACGTCTGTATACATGGTAAAACCGGGTAGTCTTTAGTCAGTTGCTAAGGATGTCCCTACTTTCAGCTAGCACTTATAGGCACTACACGTACCAGAAACCCTGCTGGTACACGTGACCTGCATCGGCCCCTTTCAACCAACTTCATGCGCGCTCGACGTTCACACGCCGAATGCCGAACGCAGCCCGTGCTTGCAGGAAACTGACCACCTTGGCAGCTCGCACTACAAGTAAGTCGGATTTCGACGCTGCTGTGCGGCGCGGTAAAAGCTAGAATGGGCTTGGTCCTTGACACCTGGCTCTCTTATTATTCCAGAATCACAGACTTTGCTGACAAAAAAGTACATCAGAGTGAAGGTGACGCCATGACGCAGGGCGTCTCCGTAAACAGTGAGTTTCACAAACACCGAGTCTCTAATGATTTCGGCAAATTACTGACCGTGAGAAATGTGTTGAAATCACAGATTTGCCACACAAGTTTACAAACTCTATACCTCATCCCTGATTCTTTTAGAGCAGCGCCAGTGGTGACTCGCCTCCTCCCAAAACTACCAGTTCTGTCAAGCATAATCACAGTCCTGACAAGCAGTGCATTTCAAATCCTGCGAAACAGGTAGGCCCCTAACTTACTCAGTGCTAAGGGACTAATTTGTGTGAATTCAGTGGTATTGATTTTCCTCCCTATCTGGTTTCAGAACCACGATATATGAGGGGTGTTCCAATTAGTCTTCAACATCCTCCTGAATGAAATCCCGGCCCGCCCACACTATTTCGAACTACAAGTGATACGTAACGGTCACTTACAGGTATTATTCTCTCTTCCTTTGAGATATGAGATATGAGCCTGAGTTTTTAGTTCATTTTAGTTTACAACAGTACACAACACTCACACCAAGTTTTCTTCACTATTATTATTTACAGTTCCGGCTTCACCCAGTCCGTGTCCTGAGGAGAACCCTTACTAGCGTTGAGGTTCGAAACGCGTTGACTCTGAGCCTCAGAGAAAGAATTTGGGTGCTGCAAGGACGATTGAGATTTATACAGTGTTATTCCTTGCTTTGCAACCCTTTAAATTTGTTTTTCCCTATCCTTGGCTCAGCCAGACAGGCAGGCAGTACTCTGTGATTAGAGGTCCGCTTGCCTCTTTTTGTCCAATAGAAAGGACTGGCTCCTAATGTTTTAGTTTCGTTAGGTTATTGATTCAATAATGTTTGGTGTTACATGTGTCATTGTATAGTATCCATCTTTGATCATTTGTATAGCACTTGTATATATTCCCGCACATTTTTCATTTTCTGTATGCACATTTTCACTGTCTGATGACTGTCTATTTGATGACATATTTCAAGTATTCAAATGTTTTCTAAAAATACGAAAAGCTATAATAAAACAGATGACCATCCAGAAGTAATGTGCTGTTTGGTATCATAAGTAGCAAAATAAATCTGTCTGGCCCCTTTTTCTCGCTTTGCATAGTCAAGGAGACGCTGCACAACCATTAGTGGAAGACATTCCTACAGGGATTTGGGTTGCTGACAGAGGAGGACCGAGAAGTGCAGCTTGGACTGTGGCTATGCCGAGAAGAACTGAGCGAGGGGTGTGAAGGGGTGATCCTAAGGGGAGCACACATGGTGATACCATCCAAACTGTGGAAGTGAACGGTGGACCTTGCCCACCAGGGACACCAGGGAATTGAGAAAATGAAGGCTCGTATCAGATTGAAGGTGTGATTCCCGTGCGTTGATTGCCTGGTGGAGGAGAAAGCATGTCTAATAACAGGAGCGGAGCCACCCACCCTGCGAGTGGTCACTGAAACACCCAGCACCACGCTGTGGGCTAACATCGGTATGGACTTGGGGAGTTTACCGGACGGGAGGCACATAGTAGTCATGATGGACAGTTATTCCAAATTTCCTCTTGTGGAAGTGGTGAGCTCAACGTCATTGGAGGGGCTGAAGCCAATTCTGCAGAAAACATTTGCACTACTGTGAATGCCCGAAGAGGTCCACACCGACAACGGGCCCCCCCTTAAGGGGCAGGAATTCCGAGAGTACATGGACTTCAACAAGATCCGGCATAGGAAAATAACACCTCAATGGCCCCAAGCTAACGGAGAAGTGGAGAGATTCATTAGAACTGTGAACAAGGCTCTCTGGATTGGAGTGGACAAGGGAGAAGACCTCTAGGAGTGTTTGCACAGATTCTTACCTGCATATCAGCAGACCCCACACTGCACAACGGGGTGTGCTCCAAGTGACCAACTAATGCAGCGAGCCGTGAAAAATGTAGTGCCTGTGAGCAAGCATTCTGTGCCGGGGGTGTTGGGCAGTGGATGGGCCCAGGCCAAACGCCAGCAGACCAATGACAAGACCAGCCAGAAGAGGAGAGCCCGACACGGATATATTCCAAGGAGATCAGGTGGTCGTGAAAGACCGGCATCCTGGCTAGAAGTTCAGGACGCCGTTCAAAAAGGAACCATGGGAGGTGGTCCAGGTACAAGGGTCAATGATCATGGCGATGAGAGGAGAACGCCAGTTTGCAAGAAATGTATCATGGTTTAAGAGAGTAACTACCCTAAGGGCGGACATGCAGGACCGGACTGGGAACAGCAACCAGCCCTGGCAGGTTGCTTCTCCACTGGCCTTGGGAATGGGAGGGGGTTTTAGCCGCTAAGTACTGCTCCTGTTTGTCTTACAGAGAGCCAATTTTGCAGCACTGCAGCAAAACCGGCACCCTGTAAGAAAAGCGGACCCTGCAGCCACAAAATTGGCCCCCATCCCTCCCGCCCACCGGGTAAATGCCTGGTTCCCGCTATGGCCAGTCCGATCCTGTGGACATGACAGGAGAGATGGAACCAAGGGATGACAGGCCATCTTCTACGGGGAGACTGATGCTGGGGCACCAGAGATGGAGGAATCCCTGGAGAAAGGAGAGGGGTCCAGTGACGTGGGGGGATTCCGTGGGGAGTCAGAGAGCAGAAGAAAGCAGTACCCCAAAAAGTGGACACCCGTATCGCATGAGAGACAATCCCCAGCCCAGTCAGAGACTGGGAGACTTTTTGTGTTGAAGTGAAAACAAAGACTTGCTCTCGGTTCTGTTAAATTTATTATTTTCGTTTTTTTTTTAAAATATGTTTTATTGAAACACTTGACATACAGTTACATTACTGTGAGCATACTTTGAGAGGGAAACAGCGAATTAAGCAGTTCGTACAATGTCTGTGAGAGTGCTGATGACAGCCGAAAACCCAATAAGTGTAATCATTAGCGAATAACGTAATCAGCTGTAATGGGGATAGTCTCGGTATCCACAACAAATGACACTCTTACATTGCATTACAACATATTTTGCGGTATCCATCCCACCAGAGTATCTGGTCCATCCCATCAAGTCGGGTGTGCCGCTGGTCGACTGTCCCCGTGCTGCCCACAACCCTCCGGCCAGTGATGCAATGTGTTGTTTCTCAAGGGTGAGTGTTACCGACCGGGTCTGTCACTGGGCGGTGTATGTGAGTGTCTTGGGTGACGAGTACACTCCGATTGTCGTCGTGGTGCGGTGGAGGGTTGCGGCAGGGGTCGTCATGTGGTTTATGATCTCGTGCTTGCTTGTCAGGTGCAAATAAAAAGAAAAGCAGATGCAGCGTAGTCAACTGGGGGGCGACAGTCTGCTAAAACTACCTCCGAACCAAGGGAGGGAAGAGAAAAGAAATCGGGGATGTAAGGAACCTTAACTCGAGGTGGGGAAGGGGGTGCTGCAGTGTGGTTCCTGTCGCCCAGGTTCCACGACCAGGTAGTGTGTCAATGCAGGGTGGAGGTGTCAGGCATCTGCGGGGCAATGGTTTCGGGCGATATGTGGAGGCCACAAGGTCTGGGGCGGGGTTGCTCCGTCTGGGTTGGTCGCATGGTCGGCCCCTCCCAACTGGGGGGGGGAAAGAAGAGGGAGGGCGGGGGAGGGGAGAGGGGGGGTTCCGACGACCAGGGGGGGGGGAGGGGGGGAGAGCCTGCAGGAGCGGTGGCTCATGTCTGTGTGTGTGGCTCTGGCTTCACGTTATTGCTGCGCATTATTCTTCCCAGACGTGTCTCTGCACCCTACAGGGGGGAGGGGGCGGGGGGGGTAAACGGGGAAGGTTTTCGCCCAGCCTACATTATCCCATTGTCGTGGCAGGCCTTGGTGAATGCTTGTAGGATGCCCTCCCAAATCTGGGCTATCGGGATGGCTCTCCGTCCCGCGGTCTCTTCCCTGTGTAACACTGTGCCCTCTGCTGTCGCCCAGTAGGTGAGGGAGGCACACCAGCTCTTCGTCAGTGGTGGGTTTGTGTCTTTCCAGTGTCGTGTTAGGAGTCGTTTGGCGGTTATCAATCCCAGATCCCAGAACCTGGTGTGGGCCTTGTTGTGTTTTGTTCTTTTGATCAGGCCCAGCACACAGGTATCCCAGTCGTGACGAAGTTCCAATGCCGTCCCTTTTGTCAACAATGTAGTGACATCATGCCAGTACGTCCGTAGTTTGGGACACGCCCACAGCATATGTAGGAGATCTGCATTCAGCAGCGCGCATCGTGGGCAGCTGGAGGTGTCCAGCTCGAAATAACGATTGATCTTGTCCGGGGACAGATACGCCCTGTGTATGATGTAAAATTGTATTATTTTGAATCTCGAGTTGCGGGGTATGTGCCTTGGGCCTTCCAGGATTCTCTCCCATTCCTTATCCGACCAGTCCCTCCCTCTGTCAGTCGTCCACCTGTCTCTTAATGGCTGTAGTGAGCATGTAGTATGGGATCGTAGCGCCTGTGTCAGCCAGTGTATTACGTGCAACCCAGCCCCCATGACGTGTAAGTATTGTATCAATAGGTGTGTCTGAGGTTCCTCTGATATGTCGCCCTAGTGTTACGTGAGTACCCGGACCATAGATGCATGGAGCAAGAACTGTCCTGCAGGCAAACCGGGGTTCTCCACTAGACTCTCGAACTGGACCAGGGCGCCGTCGTTGTACAGGTCCGCCATTGTCTCAATCCCCACTTGCATCCAGCTGTCCAATTGCGCTGCAGTTACTGTACCCCCAGGCCTAGGCATTCCTTCCAGCGGGAGGGCTGGGGCGTAGGGTGCAATCCCCCTAGTTAGTTTTATTGCTCGTTTGTAGCATCGAAGTGCCACCGCAAGGTGCAGTTGCACCCCGCGAGCTGCGCCGTTGAGGGGGTGGAACATTGCGAGAGCCCCCGCATGAGTCAGGGCTGGGGTCGCTGAGGCCGTGTCGTTCAGGTTTCTTCCCGCAAGCCAGGCCACCACCCATTGAAGTTGCGCCGCGAGGTTATAAAGTTCTTGGTTAGGGACCGCGAGTCCCCCTGAGGACATCGGGGCATATAGTTTCTTTAGGGCCACCCTGGGTCTCCCTGTGTTCCATATGAGTGTTCGCACAAGGGTCTCCAGGTCTTTAAATATCCGGCCAGGGACGTACACCGGTATGTTCGAGTAGTAATAAAGGAGTCTAGGTAAAACTATCATTTTCATCAGGGTGATTCTGGCCGGGACATTCAGCGGGAGCGTGTTCCAGAAATGTATCTGGGCTTGCAGGGAGGATATGGCCCTGACCAGGTTGCCATCCAGTATATCCGTCGGAGACCTGTATATGTGGATGCCGAGGTACTTAAAGGTGCCCGTATACCAGGCCAGCGTTGTGCCCCCTAACTGCACTGCGCACTCCTGCATGTCAGGGTGAAAGGGGTAGACCCCAGATTTCCCCCAATTGACTTTCAGTCCCGAGTGGGTTGTAAATTCTCGTAGGGCATCGGTGAGCCTTGGCGGTATCTGCGTGAGGTCCCTGACGTAGAGAAGCAGGTCATCAGCATACAGCGAAACCGTGTGTGTGCCGTCTACCAGTGGAATGCCCCAGTCTGCACCCTGACCCCTCAGCAACTCCGCCAGCGGTTCCATTGCTAGTGAGAAGAGCAGAGGTGACAACGGGTAGCCCTGACGTGTGCCCCGCCTTACTCGTATGGTGTCCGATAGGAGGCTCCCGGTCCGGATACGAACGCTAGGTGTTTGGTATAGGAGGCCTACCATGTCCAAATAAGTGTCTCCCAGGTCGAATTTCTGCATAACCGCTCTGAGGTACAGCCACTCTACTGAATCGAATGCCTTTTCCAGATCTAATACTATACAAACCGATTGTGGCCAAGGTTCCCTTGCGTATTCCTGCACCCTAAACAACCGACGGATATTGAGCGAAGTGCTGCGTGTAGGCACAAAGCCGTTCTGGTCAGGGTGGACCAGGGTGGGTGTGTATTGGGCCAGCCTCCGTGCTAGTGTGGATGCTAATATTTTATAGTCGGTGTTTAGGAGGGCGAGTGGTCTATACGAGCCCAGCAGCGTCCCGTCCTTTCCCGGTTTTAAGAGGGAGACCAGGGTGGCTTCATTCAGAGAAGGAGGTAGGGAGGAGTCGTCGAAAGCCGTCTCATACATTTTAATGAGTTCTGGGATCAGGAGGTCCGGATACGCCTTATAGAACTCCGCTGGGAGTCTGTCGGGGCCAGGGGATTTACCATTGGAAAGCGCTGCTATGACCTCTCGGAGTTCCCCAGAGGCAATGGGTGCCGCTAGCGCAGTGCGTTGGGCATCGCGGAGTGATGGTAGCGGTATCTGGCTGAGATAGCCCTCCGTGTCCGGGGCGGGGGTGGGCAGGTAAGAGCGATACAGTGTATTATAATGTGCAGTAAATGCGCCATGGATCTCCAATTGAGTGTGTAAGGGCGTACCATCTGTGCCTAGTACTTTCGTGACTGGTTTCGTCTTTTCCTCTCTGGTGATGAGCCACGATAACAATTTTCCAGGTTTGTCCCCCCTATCGTGGGTGCGTGCCGCATGGGCCACATAATTCGAGCATCTGAGCCTCTCCAGTAATCTTTCATGACTCGCCTGCGCAGATTGGAGCCCAGTGACATCCCCCCTAACCGAATCCCGCTCATGTCGGCTCAACTCAGCTTCTACCTTCTGGAGGTCCCTTTCAACCTGCCTTTTGAGATTTCCCTGTGTGCCCAGGCACTGTCCCCTTATGACCACTTTGAATGCATCCCATTCTATTTGTGGGGAGGTGGCAGAGCCCGCATTCTCCTCGAAGTAATGCACTATATGTGTGAATAGTGAATCTCTGAAGGGTGCGTCCAGCAGGAGATCTGGCTGCAGTCTCCAATTGGGGACAGGGGGACGAGCGCTTGCCCATGAGACTGTCAGCATGTGAGGATTGTGGTCGGAGTGTGTCCTACCCATGTAGTGTGCCTCTGTTACTAAGGGAAGTAAGTCGTCCGTGAGCATGTATCTGTCTAACCGGGTGTGCAGGGTGTGGGCACCTGAATAGTATGAGTACATCTTGGTGGTTGGATTTCGGTGACGCCACGCGTCGTGTAGGTTCCAGTGGGAGGCCCAGGCTACAAGGGCTTTCATGGCGCCCACTACTGGCGCATTGGGCAGTGGTGGGAAGGAGCGGTCTAGTTTGGTGTCCAACACGCAGTTGTAATCCCCTCCCAATATCCAGGGAATCCCGTGCCAGTTTGATAGGGCCGTGGACACTGTCGCGAGAAAACCCTGCTGATCCGTGTTGGGGGCGTAAAGCGACGCCAGTACTAGCGGGCGCCCATCTAGGCGTCCCCTCACTGCCACCAATCTCCCCTCCCCGTCTATGTGTGAGTCGTCAACATCAAACGGAATCCCCGGTCTCACCCATATTAACACCCCCCTTGCGTAAGAGGAGAACCCCGTCGCGTAGAGCTGGCCACGCCACCGCCTGCGTAGTGTGTGCACTTCAGGGACTGTTAGGTGTGTCTCCTGCAGAAACGCTATTTGCACTTTGTGTCTCTTCAAATATGAGTATATCATGTACCTGCGCGAAGGTGTGTGTATACCGCGTACATTCCAAGTACAGATTTTAACCTCAGCCATCAGTATTCAGCAGGTTAGTTCCGTCCGCTCTCCCCCCGCCCCTCACACCCCCCCAGGGAGCTCCCCACCACCCGATTCCAAGACATCTCCACATCTGTCCGCAGGACACCAAAGTGAGCCTAGTGAGTACGCTACCAGACCGTGTATGAAGCACATCACAAAAGGGAGGAAGAGGGTGAACATGAACTGGGGGGAATACCATAGGGTCGGCTGCCAAACGTACAGCCGTCCAAACATTCTACCAAGATTACTAACAATCCATTCTGGGGGGTTGCTGCCCATCACGCAGGCGAGGTGGATAATGAGTACCAGTAGAGCGTGAATGCGTGAGTACCATCTGGTGGGGGGAAGATATATAGGTCCGGGCGGCCATCAGACGGGCCTCCTCATCAGCAATGTTCTGCGACCATAAAGTCATGAGGCACCATGTCTGTTAAGTCTCAGCATGCACCGGAGGCCTTCGCCCATTCAGAGGGACCCCTGCCGTAGTGTGCCCCATGAGGCGTGAGTTCCCCAGGCCGTCTGTTCGGCGGCGGGCGGCATTAAGTGTGGCTCAGTATCAACTTACTGCGTGTCAGGTGTGCACCTTCGCAGGGAGGAGCTGGCTCATCGCTTCCGCCTCGTGTGGTCGATCGATACCTCCCGGCCGTCTCCCTCCGGTGCTTCATGTCCGTCGATTTGCAGGTGTAAGGGCAGAGAATGGGAGAGAAAGTGGAGCAAGTCATTAAGAGTGCCGGGGTGCGACACTCCATCAGCCATACAGATCCGATGTTTGTGGGGTGATATCAGGTAGACCATCTGAGACTTGTGAGTCCGGTAGACCATAGATCGCCTCGTCGTCAATCGGTGATATCCTGGGGCTGGTGGCAGGCGGGGAGCATTGGGACGGGGAGCCGCTGAGCTCCGAGACCATCCGCAGGGCCTCCTGTTGTTACCGGCGCATTTCTTCCTCAGGTGGACTCGCGCTGTGTTGAGTGCTACTTGCCGCAGGGGAGGGCGATCTGGCTCCGTGCCTCCTTTTGGATCTCCTGCGTCTCCTTGGCCTGTTCGGGTCCCCTGATTTTCTTGTGTTTTTGTCCGTCCAGTTGTCCAGCCAGGCTTCCACGTCCTCCGAGGAGTCAAAGAAATGTGTCTTTTCATTGGCTATTACTCTCAGCCTTGCTGGGAAGAGGAGGGAATACGTGAGCCCTAGCTGGCGTAGTCTCCGTTTCACTATCAGGAAGGAGTGTCTCTGGCGTTGCACCTGAATCGTGTAGTCCGGGAAAAACATTATATTTGCATTTTCAACTTGTATGGTGCCGAGTTTGCGGGTTTCTCTCAGGACAGCATCCCGGTCTCTATAGTTCAGGATGCGAATGAGAAAAGGGCGCGGGTTAGAGCCGGTGTGGAGCGGTCTGGTCGGGACTCTGTGCGCCCGTTCCACCACAAAGTGAGGCGAGAGGGTGCCCTCTGGCAACAGGGTGCGCAGCCAGTCCTCCACGTGTGTCATCGGATCTCTTCCTTCCCATTTTTTGGGTAAACCCACTATTCGGACATTGTTGCGTCTCGCCCGTCCTTCTGCATCCTCCGCCCTGTCTTCCAGGAACTCCACTCTGTTAAGGAGGTATTTTATCTGTTTGTCTGACTGGGCAACTCGTGGATCCAGGCCGGACAAGGAGGCCTCCAGGGTCATGGTGCGCTCGGCTAGTTTTTTGTGGTCCGCTTTCAGGTGCGTTAGGTCTATGGCGACTCCGTCTATTTTCGGCCTCCAAGGACGTCCGAGTGGACTGGATGGAGTTCTCCAGTCGTTCCATGGCCGCCAGCACCGAGTCCAGTCTGGCCGTCACCGGGTCTGCGTCCGCCGGTTTCTGTGACTTGTCCATTTTGCCCTTCTGGGACGTGCTCCCGACTCCTGTGCGTTTCCCCGCGCCCCCGGACATGGGCAGGGTCTTGCGCGTGGAGGACGTGGATGGTGCGATAGTCAGTGGTAGTGCGGACTGTCTGTACCACAAGCAGGGATGGCGCCTGTACACCCGTAGTAAGGGGTGCTGGGAGTGTTTTCTGTGGGTCGTCGAGTGGGGCCTACCAGCATGCAGTCCAGAGTCGTCCGGTGGCAGCTGCGTCGCTTCCCGGTCTTCGGCTAGGGGTGATGCACTACGTTGCTCGGCCTCTGTGTACTTATAGCATTGGGTTTGTGTCGTTCCTCTGCTGCGTCGTTCAATTAGCGATGCTGTGACCCTGAGGGGGTCAATGTCTGCAGGTGTCCAGCCGCACAATATGGAGATCCCAGTGGTTTAGTGGTGCGTGCGGCATTCAGATGGCAGTATCTCCCGTGGGCGCCCTCCCTATTGGGCAGTCTGTGTGTCTTGGGGGGCGCAGTCTGCAGTGGGAACCCTCCTTATGAGCTGCAGCAGTGGTGGTTGGCGTGGCTAGTCAGAGCCCCGTCCGGCCAGACGGTCGATGGTGTCCCCTGATGGTTACCACTGCTGCTTGGTGGTGCGGACTATGGCTGCGGCCCCCGGGGCACCCGGTTCAGTGGCGGCTTGACTGCTCTGCAATTGGGTCGGATGTCGGGGTCTGTGATTGCCGGGGCCCGCCAGTGCCTCTACACCAGGAGGGGGGCCCCCCGCCCGGTGCTGACGGGGTGGAGGGTCCTTTGGTGGTGTCCACGCTTCTGCGCGCACCGCTCAGGCCCAGCGCAGGTGGCGCCGGGGGTCCAATCCTCGACCCGGGAGTGCACGGGCTCTCTGGGTGCCCCGCAGAGGTCGGTTCTGTTGGATCTGGGCGGGTGGTCAGTTCGCTGGGCGGCCAGACATCTCCTGTCGGCTCCGGGGCCCACTCTCTCCTATTCCGATCGGCGCCGCAGCTACAGGCCGAGGGGGGGAGGGGCTTCTCCTCGCATCCGACTCTTCCACGGCAGCACGGATGTCGGCTTTAGTCCGCTGCTGCAGTACTGCACACTCGTCGCCGGGGTGGTCCCGGTCGGGCCGCCGCCACCTCCCAGCCTCCGTGGAGGATCGGTCACTGCTAGTGCGCCCCAGCGCCGTCGCCTCTGCTCGGCCGCCCAGGGTGTCTCGCCAGCACGGCCCGCACTTCCGGTCTCGACCCCGGACTTGCCTGGCGGGCCCCGCCGACTCCGTGGTCTCCTCCTCGGCTACGGTGGACTCTCAAGCGCCGGTGCGGTTCTAGGGCAAGTTGGATCCCGAAACTCGGTCCGACGCTGGGTCGCCTCTCTATAGCAACCTGCTGCAAGTTTTGGCCGGCCAGTCGGAAATTTAGTCGGATAATTTACCCCCAGAGTGGAGGATCACGCCGGAGCTCCGCTAAAGCGCAGCCAGTCTCGCCTCATGCGTAGCCACACCCCCATTATTTTAGTTTGTTATGGTGTTTTCTTTATTTTAGTTTGTTGTTTGAACCCCTGTTTGTTGGTTGGGATGTAGTGAGCCACCCAGCTCATAGGATACAATGTCGCCACATCAACTGCCTAGGCCGGGCGCGGACTGGTGAGAATAAATAAAGTGCTCGTGGCTGACGGCACGTTACCAGCAGAGAGTGTGGTTGTGTCTCTGTGTAGCCTGTTATTACCCCAGGCCCCAAATCACCCAGAGTGCCCCAGAGCCCTTAGGCCGTCCCCGCAACCCACCATCACATCATTCTCTCTGTGGTATTTTAGATCAAGCCCTTGCACACACTTTTGTGTAACTGTGGAGTGCAGCTTACATTCCACTTGCTCAAGAAAAAGAGGTTTTAAAAATATGAGCCCAGGCTGGCCTGGCTCCCAACAACCACAATGGTCTCATGGGTCATCGCCTGTGTCCAGGCTGTGTGTCTATGTTGTATATGGACGCATGGTAGAAACGAAAGGCCATAGCATAGACATTCATTTTAATTAAAACTAGTGTCCCTGGCCTTTCGTTTCTACCATTCGTCCATCTACAACATGCACACACAGCGTGTGTGTATTTTGTATATGGAGGCATTGTAGAAATTAAAGGCCAGGGACACTAGTTTTAAATAAATTACCTTCACCACTCCGACAGCACCAAAGAAAGACAGAACAGTTGGAGAACAAAAGCCTTGGAGAGAGCTTGGTCATTTTAATTTAAAATGGTCGAGTACTCTCCAAGCCTTTAATTCAAAACTCTGAAAACAGTCAGTTCTTCTTGATTTTCAAGTACACATAAAAAATAACAAGTTCAACAAAGTGATCAAACTCACCTATGGAATGTTCTCAGCTCGTGCTGGGCTCCTCGTGACTGGACTGCAGACTCAGAGTGCAGACAGCGCGGCAACAGCCTGGAAGGAACTAGAAAATGGTGGATTTGGACTCCTCCTACAGGCCCCAGCCCACCAATCGTTTTCAAAAAGAATAACTATTGCTGAGTCTCAGAAAGGCAGAGGCCACAGACCCCCCCCCCCCCCCCCCAATCCAAATTCTTTAAACCAAACTGCCCGGCTCCCAGAATCTGTATTCTGACAGTGCGGCACGTACTCCACCCACCAGTGTGTGTCGTCACTGTCCTGTTTTCTGGCTCCAGGTCAAAGAAATCTTCGCCAAGGCAAGCCAGAATCAAGGGCCATACTCCCCGCACCCCCTCAAAGAAAATGCAGGTTTGCACGTTTGTTCACAGAGCAGCCAGCACCGGTTATTGCTGGCTGCTCAGTGCTCCATCTCGCATTTTGTGAACCCCCCACTGTGGCAGGGCGACGCCCGTCTCGCTCCTGTACACCAGCTGTGCCTGAGTGTATTGCACTGAAGGCTGCTTTAGAACATTGAGTTCACATTCACAAGCAGACAAATAAAGTCGTGTGATACCAAGCTTCATCTGTGACGTAGTCATTGGCGGATTCTCGAGCTGGGAATACGCTACAGATCGGATAAATGAATAAAAGCGATTTTGTTGTGACTGATTAGAACTGAAAATATTTTAGTTTAGGAAAGATGAGACTGTGAATTAAACATTACTAAGTTCTGTGGAAGGTTTAGTGGCCTTCGGACAGTCTCGGACACTTCTGTTTGAACAACTTGCTTCTGCTGTTGCTCACTCTGGCTGGGCTATTTGTGTTCCGGTTCAGGGGGACTTGGCCTGAGAGTTCAGGCTGGACTGTTCTTATTGGAGCAGCGTCAAGATTGATTTACATGTGGCTGGGACCAAACAGAGGTGGCATAATGGGCAAAATAATGTTAGGCTGGTATGCTACTTCAAATTATTCCCAGTTGTTAGATTTATTGCAAGCATTCCTCTCATCACTTTTTGTGTGTTTGATGTAACTCTCTAAGTGGTCAAGAGAATTCTGAGATGTGGCTCCCTTGCTCAGTATGCCACTGGAACCAAGTTATACCCGATTGAAGAGCCCCAAATCACGATTGCACAACATAGCGATGTCAGGAGCTTTAGAGTTACAGCTAATAACAAGTTTAAATGGTGTTTGCTATATCCTTACAGCAATTAGAGTACTGGATGTTATGAAGAGCAGGATCCGAGGAAAGGTGTTGTGCTCAGCTGTGAACAAGCAACATAACAAAACGAACTTGAATTTTAGGGGAAATCGAGTTTTGCAATCAGTAGCCATCTTGGATGTTAGATAAAAGTAAAATGGAGACGAAGTCTCTTTGCTTTCCAAAGCAGTCTGTGGTTGACAGTCATCAGTGGATCATTCAGGAGCCAGTAACTTTGAATAGGAGCAATGGCTTTGGAACCCTGACTTCCTTCTTTTTGCATTATCTTGACCATTCAGATCATACTTATGATCGTTAATGATTTCATGACCTTGCATATTTGTATACAAATTTGCCTGCTCTATTTTTATCACATTTTCTTTGTGGCAGAATCTTATTTTGCACTTGATGTCTCTCCTGTTTACATTGCTGCCATTGTACATATTGTAATTGTCCTGGATTTAAAAAAATGAACTAGTTTGGCCTCCTGTGAATTGAATTCTAGTACGTTTGCATAGTCATAAGTGAAAACCACACCGCATGGATTCCAAAGGACAACAGTTATCATTGTTTTTCTATATTTCAGTGAGAGAATTGCATCTAAGTTTAGAGAAGAAATTGATATGTCAGACGACTTGTTACTTAAGATAATTAGTTAGAAGGAGTGTATATTATACTCATGATACAAGGCTCTTTACTCATTTTTATATTGTTTTTTACAGACTTCCATAGCACTCCGGGAGGCAGTGTGATGAGCCTTGCATCAATGTTTTCTTTCTCTTACCCATCACCTTTTTCCCTCTGTATGAACTTATGTGATTTCTGTTTTTGAGTAATTCCTGCAGATTGGTAAATCAAAATATGTAAACCATGACAGGATCAGGGTGAAAACATTCTTGAGTTGCTTGTGTTTCGGCTCAGGGAGGACCTGTCCTGGCAGTTCTAGCTGTTCCTATTGGACAGGATCTAGACTGATTTGCATATGACTGGGTACAAACTGAGGTGGCATGGTGGGCAAAAGAACAATGGTTTGGAATACTACCAAGTGGTTTCCAGTGGTTAGAGTAGTACAAGGATTTCTCCCATAACCTTTTATGTGCTCGATTTAATGGTCTAAGTGGCCATGGGTATGCTCAGACGCAGGTCCTATGCTCACTGTGCCACTAGAGCCAAGCTACACCTAACTGAAATGCCCCAATCAGTGCTAAATCAGTCTTGGATTGCTTGTGTTCTAGTTCAAAGAGGACCTGGCCTGGCAGATTGGGCTGGACTTTTCCTATTGGAGCAGGGTCATGATTTATTTGTACATGGCTGGGTTCAAACTGAAGTGGCATTGTGTTAGACTTGGCATCTTTTGGCATGTTTCCCCTGAGTTTTTGCTTTCTTCCCTCCCAGTTTAGACTCTGTTTTTACTGGTGTAGAGTTTCTGTGCACTTTCCGCACTGGTCATCAGTGGTAAATTGTGACTGCTCCTGTGGTAAAGTATGTTATGGATTGGTGTTTTCCTGATTGGCTGTTTGGTTTTCTTGTCAGTCCCTAGTAAAGTGCACTGAGTGTGCCAGGGCTGGGAATCAAATGCTATGCGTGGGCCTGTAGCACGGATTGTGCTACCGACGTGAGTAGCTCGGAAAAGGTACCTCTGACTTGCCATTGCAGAGTCTGCGCGCAGTTTGTAACTGTCATGTCGTCTTGGCCAGTGCACACACTGGCCAGTCCATAACCTTCCATTTTCGTACATGTCAGGCACCTCTAAGGTAGGCCCAATGTACCCCTGGGGGCAGGGTGCAGTGTATGCGAAAGGTAGGACATGCCCTGGTGTGTGTGGCATGTCCTGATAGTGAATTACAGCTCATTTTGATTTTCACTATTGCAAGGCTACCTGTTCCCCATAGACAGAATGGGAAGTTTGTTTATAACATCTTAGAAACATAACTGGCCCTGGTAACTAGGTGGGAAAATAAAATGTAGTATGCCTGAACTCAGGATCTTATGTTGCATCTTTTAGTAAAGGTGATTTTTACATTCTGTGTTTGAAAATACCACTTTTAGGAAGTAGGTATTTTCTTGCTCAGTCATCCCGAGTGCCTCTGCTGGAATGTGGATTGCCTGTCTGGGTTTTGGACGACAGATGGCTAGGAAGCAAGAGTGGCTCCTGATAGTCTAGGTAGGTCTGTAAAGGGCTGAATAGACCTGGGCTGCGATGGGGGAAGAGGGAGGAGATTTCCTTGCACCTCAAAGGGTCTGGTCTGCCTCTGACGATGCCGCCCCCACTCCCTGCCCGGAAATCACATCAGAAGAGGCAGAATTGGTTCTGGCTCTGAACAGACACCCTTTGCCTAGAGGATCAAAGGATTTCTGGATAAAATACTGTCGCCCAGACCCCTGAACTTTAGAACACTTTTGGATCATGAAGACTGCCAAGAAGAAGAGCTGGAGAAGCTGTGAGGAGGGACTACAACTTTGCTGTGTGCTTTGCTGTGTTGGCCTACAGTAGCTGCTTCTGTCTTGGGCAGTGAAAGGACTGGATTAAACTTTCTGCATTTTACTTTTGAGAATTTCTCCAAGGGCTTGAGGTAGGTAGAGCTTGAGGTAGAGCTTGCCCGCTGTTCAAGAAGTCTCAGGAACAGCAAAGACTTCTACCCTCAGCACTGGGGACTGTGTGTTTTGTGCTGCGACAGAAGAAAAGCAACTTGATGACGTCTACGACGCTGCTGCCGACGGTTATACTGAAGGGAGGCAAGATGGCAGAGACGAGGCAAGATGGCGTCTGAGTGAGAGGTCGCTGCAGTAGCTCCCTCCCTGATGGTCCTGCCCTGTGCTGAGCGAGAGAAAGTGGTAGCACTGCTGGGATTATGGTTATACTGAAGGAGCTATACTGGATGCTAGAGTCATGACTCATTCTTAAAGCAGTTGAACTGTGCCTCCCTGCGCTAATCTGTTCGTTTGTTAAAATCATCCAACTCATATAACCTCCATGCACTTCTTTGAGACTTTTCTTCGCGGCCGCTGAATAGGTGCGGTTTTGCTGCCATACATGGAGGATTTTGAGTTTGAGGCAAGAGGCATCATCATGTCACTGGGGTGATTGGACATCTACATTCATTATTACTGTTATTACTGTTATTGCCGGTCTTCATGTGCCCTGTGCCCCTGTGCCTCTGTGCCTAGCGCCCTGCGTCTGCTTTTCGGCATTCAGTGTGCGGTGTGTCTTTCAAGGACCTCAGAGATATCCAGACCTCAAAGGCATTAGACATCAGACTGTATTTTTATAGCTCTGACTAATTACTGATTACTATTACCTCGGCTAGCACGCACCCGGGGGAAAAGCCTTGTGAGTGGGAGTCTTGAGAGCGGATCCGAAAATCGTGGAAAATAGTGGACGAGGCCGGAAAGAAGGGAAAACAACAAGAAGCAGGCGTGAGTTCTTCTAATTGCTAATGACTCTGTTTTGATTCTGATTCGGACTCAGACTCGGATTAATCCGTGAGGTGCAATGCGATTTCTTATTTGATTCCATTATTGACCCTTTGATCCTTGTTGTGTGGCTGCATCGTTAAAAGTATAAAGCGCTTCGTCTCAGTTCTCAGCTCTCAACTCAGCTTATTTTAAACAGCCGATATAATTTACTTAATCCTCCCTGCTTTCAGCCATCACTATTGCTACTGCTATTTTCTACATTGGCTGTCAATTGTGCCATTATTACCATTGGTGCCGATTGCCAGCCTACCTGACCATCTGCTTATGTGCTTACCTAACCGAAACTGAGCCTGGATCTGGTAAAAAGAAAGAAGACACCTTCGCTTGTTTAGGTTTTTAAAAGCGAGATACTTCGTGCGAGGGGAGGGGAGCTAACCTGCCTCTGCCTTTACCCTCAGCACACAGTTCACAGCTCACGGCCTCTGGCGCTTTGCACGGATTCTCTGCACCGACCTTTGATCTTGATTTTACAGGCAGCTCCCAGGTAGCAGATTAGACATACTGACATACTGCGCACCGGCTTTATTCATCACCCACTGGCCTGTTGGCCTGTCTGCCTGTCTGCCTGTCGGCACGTCATCTGCTGACACGACGCAGGCAGTTTATCATCACGCATCAGGAGTGAGCAAGTCTTGTGATTGGTGCAGACTACTGGTGACTGCTGGTGACGAATGCTACACGTGGGTGGTGTCTGGCAGAGGCGGAGTCAGTGGCAGAAACTAAGGAGCAGCAAGGGAGACTGCGGGAGACCGAGCTGTGCAGCTCAGGGCAAGAGACTAGGAAAACTGAAGCAGAGGAAGAAAACAAAACCTAAATTTAAATTCAAATATAAAGAGATCAATAAGAACAAGACGCATAAAGAGTACAAGGCGCAGAGTAATCCTTGGGGGGGTTCTGAAACACGCATATTCCTCTTTTTTTCGCTATCTATGAGGCCAAAAATTCTAAAGTAAAGACAGACTGGACTCTTTGCCTGCAAAACATTCAGAAAATAAAGGGTGCCCGACCAGTAGCAGTTGGCAACATAAAACCAACCTCAAATACAGCAGTAATTACAGCAGCGGTCACAAAAAAAGTGGCTATAGATAAAACGACAACCAAAAAAAGAATTAATCAGATCTTTGATCTACAATCAGAGCCAGAGCCAACGTTCAGAGACCCAACTGGGCGTATTGAACACACAAAAACAATTGTACAATCCCAATTTGAGAGCATGGCGGGTAGTGATGGAAGTCCTGGAAACCCTGGAGCAGAAGAGCAAATGGGGTTGACAAAGGATGAACCCCATGGAACATGCACCCTAGGACTTGAGAAAGTGAATGAAGACGGCCTTATAGGTACATCTGTGCCCAGTACTCTAAGGCTCGACCATCCAGAGAATGAGGAAAATTCAAAAATTAAAATCAAAAGCTCCCAAGGCACCACAGGCAACCAAGGAAACTCTCATATTCAGATCGCACCTGCCTCTCCAAAAAAGAGAAACAGGAATAGACACATTGGACAGGGGCCTGGGCCTGGACCGGAAACTAGAGGAGCCAAAGCTAAAGAAAACACTGCCGAGTGTACCATTGAAAGAAACTCAGGGCAGGAAATGCTTGAAGGCCCAGAGCGAGCTAAAAAAAACTCACAAAAAGAAAAGGATAAAGGCAGAACCAAACAGAAAGAAAGCACAGAAGATAAGAGCAGAGATTCTGCGGATACTACAGAAATAGACTTGCAAGTCAAAAAAGCGCAACGTCTACAGGCTATAAAAAATTTGAAAGCTTCAGCAAAAATCACTGGCGTGCCATCAATCTCTCAGCCTAGTATTTCTAAAATCTTTAGCCCTATACCAAAAGAAAGTCAGAAGAAATCAACAACGAATATAAAGACATATGATAAACTTGACATAAGTGATACAAAAAATCTAAGCAAAGACATCAATTCGGAATTTGTTGCAGGTGAAGAAGCGAATAATTCTACTTCGGAGTCCAATTTTAGAAAGGAAGATACCGTGTCAGCAATAATGGTAAAAAAAAACATAACAAATGAGCTATCCGGTGAGGTCAAATCATCATCACCAGGGGTAGCGCACAACATAGAGACTATTGTGACACCAGAAATACCAGAAGTACAACATCATGCAGTATTGTCAGAGAATCGCCAGTCACCTCTAAATAATTTAGCTATTGAGAAGGAATCGGACTCAGACATCTATGAGACTGGGATGTCCGTTTCTAGTGAACCAAGTGTATTGACGGAGCGCTCGGAGAGCAATATAGATTTACCGGACGAAGAAATGCATGATGGGCAAGATTCCTACGATTCTCGTAAATCCAGTAAAACCAGACTTGGCACAAATTCAAAGAAATATCTGGCGAAAAGGAGGATCAAACGTCGAGGAAATTATACAGCCGAAGATACTACCGACCCAGGTATTAATACCGATCATACTAAAAAAACAAGAACAACACACTCACGGAAAAGTCCATCCGAGAGAAATACGGGAAAATCGATAGAAGATCCTCACAATATGAAGGAAATAGAGGAAAGAAATCGGAAGTTGAAGGGAATCCCTTGTATCTTACCAGAACCATCATTGGGGGAAGTCTTAAATTCTATCAAGAACTTTCACGCTGATGTGAAAAAAGATAGTCAGAGAAACCACGTGGCCATAGAAAAACTACAGGGCACAATTAAGAAGGTTGGCAACACATGTATAGAAATCTCAGAAAGAATGGCTTCGGTAGAATCGCATACCGAATACCTGGAAACAGATGTTACTGAACTCCTAAAGAAAGACAAGCACTGGCGTTGCCAATAGGTTTCGCATTTGGAAAGTTGGAGCTATTGGTTTTGTAAATGACATTTTATATTTATATATTGTTATTGACAATGCCAATAACGATATATAAATATAAAATGTCATTTACAAAACCAATAGCTCCAACTTTCCAAATGCGAAACCTATTGGCAACGGCAGTGCTTGTTTTGCTTAAGGCCTTTTTGGATTCCCACAGAAATCTAAGTGGCCCAGAGACTGGCCAAGAAGTCAAGACTGCCTCTCGCCTGCACCACAGGCCGGGCAGCAGCTCCCGGGAGGGGGTGTGGTGCGTGTCAGAGCCTTCCTGTAGGGGAGGGGCCGAGGGGAGTGGTGGTTCTAGTGTGTAAAGCATACTACAAGGCCCCGCCCGTGAAATGTCAATAATATAATTATGTGCCTGCTTTCTGGGGCCGCCCCGATGATGAAACCTGAGCCAGTGATGTTTGAATGGTTGTTGATTAGCATCTCAAAGGGGAATGCGCTATAGCGCTTTGATCGAGAGTACATGATTCCCCTCTCTGGTGAGCTCTTACGGGACTGCTTGTTATTTTTTGGTTGACCTTGACTGGATGAAGGGGTGGGATGGCCGTGCCTGGATTTGAACCCGGGACTTTCATATCATCACAATGAACGATTTTGGTTCTAGCCTCAAGAGTCAATGCTTAGAATGTCAGCGTCATGCGTGTAGAGCGACCGCCCTCAATTAAGATTTTGTCACAAACCCACTCTTAATTTTGCCACGCACCTTGTCGCACATTTCACAACATAACAAGTAAACAGATGAGGTGCTGGCTGCTGTGGTTAAAAGTTCCTGTGTTAAGTTCCGGCGGCATGTGGTGATGCAGTCGGCCACTGCCGCACATTTCAAATACTGTTCCATTGGACTTGATGGCAAGGTAAACGTTCCTAGAGAACAGACTGCATTACAAGTCCTTTAGTAACCGTAATCAGGAGTTGATGGATCCTTTAGTAGGCTCAATATCCTGTGATTCTGGGTAAATTACCTAATCTCCCGAGCATACCAAAAAAAAAACCGAATGTATCCTTGTGTTACATAATTGGTGCTCGTGTAAAGTGTTCCATCACATTCGAGTCGATTTCGCGCTATATAAAATTGCAACAAAAAAACCAGACCTACAGCAGGAGCCATCGTATTCGACCAGCCCTTTTCCAAGTGACTCTCGTGGCTCCAAGGCTATGGTGTGTCTGACAGGTAGAGAGCGATGGGCGGCCGATCGCAGCGTTTTCTCCGCATGCCAGCCTCTTGCAAGGTGTCATCAGGGTTAATGTTTCTATGGTGCATTTTCTTTTCAGAAAGGGATTCCACTCGGGGCAGGAGGGGTAGGTGAGCCGTGCAGCGGCTTTCTTATTCAGCGTAAAAGGCGCGTGTGCACTCCCTGGCATTCCAAGGTCTGTGTGTACTGTCCCGCAGTCCCGCATCAGCGAGAGGGTGGGGTTACACCCGAGGTGCCTGGGGGCTTCACTGGGCGTGCATGTGTAGAATCCAATATGTTAACGGAGTACGACTGTGCCAGCGGAAGCGTGTGCAACCCCTAGCTCTAGTGAGAAACAGATGCAAACATAGATAGAAATGAGGAAGTCGCGGTACTATTTCTGTGTGGGTGGGAGTGCATAGGCAGTTTAAGAGAGATTACTAACTGCAAACTGATACGTATTGTAGCGATAGGAGTTTACATTGTCAAGCTGCGGGCGGGGGAGAGCTCCTGGCAAATGGCCTCGCAATGCTGCAAATGGCCGGAGGGAAGCCGGATGGGGGCGGGAGAGCCTGGTGGGGGGCGGGAATGTGGGCGAGGGGAGGAGAAGTGTTGCAGGCGGATTAGGGAGATGCGCGGAGGGAAGGCAAATGGCCTCGCAATGCAGGCAAATGGCCGGCGGGAAGCCGGATGGGGGCGGGAGAGCCTGGTGGGGGGGCGGGAATGCGAGCGAGGGGAGGAGAAGTGTGGCAGGCGGATTAGGGAGATGCGCGGAGGGAAGCCGGATGGGGGCGGGAGAGCCTGGTGGGGGGGCGGGAATGCGAGCGAGGGGAGGAGAAGGGTGGCAGGCGGATTAGTGAGATGCGCGTGCTTGTGTTGTCACGTGACCCGCTTGCACTGTGAAAAAAACGTAGTGGTTTGAGGAGTTGATGGAGCACTTGAATTCTCGCCTATTACATTCGCAAGCGAATGATAATAGGCGAAACCTAAAAAAGAACATGACGGAATCATAAGGGATCTCATGCTAAAAGTCGAGGACCAGGAAAATAGGTCCAGAAGGAATAACCTGAGATTTCTCAGAATTCCGGAAGGTTTTGAGGCAAATGATGCAAGAGGATCTATGATTGGCCTTCTAAAAACTGCATTTCCAGAACTTGAGGCTTGGGATATGGACAAGGAGGTACAACGGGCCTATCGATTTCCCTTGATGCTACCCAAATACTCTCAGAAGCCACCGCAATATCCGAGAGCTATGTTAATCAATTTTGGAAACTATCTTCTGAGAGAAGCCACATATGATCTTGCAAGACCAACTAGTCAGCGGGAATACAAAGGGTTTACATTTTTTGTTAGGCCAGATTTTGCACATCAGACTGTTGAAAGAAGATGGAGAATGCGCCAACTGTTCAAGGCCTTCGAAAAACTTGGAGCTACTGTCTATCTTCAGAACCCCGCGAGACTGAAAATCATATATAAAGGAACAACGAGAAGCTTCACTAGCGAGATTCAAGCCCAAGATTACCTGAGAGAAATAACAGAGCTTGGGGCTAGGAAGTCTGGAAAAATCAGCAAAAGTACAAATATAGACTGATAATGCACAACTAGCATGGTGAACTGGTGACTTTAACAAAAGTATATTTTGAGGGGAAATTTGTGCACGGGGGGCTGACAAATATAAGAATTGTTTAATTTATTCAATACATAACCACTTAAAGTTTAACTATCACATTTAAGATACACAGGGTTAGGATAGGGAGGGTGCTAACGCGGGCGGATCACATGGATACCCATACCCGGGTACCATAGCACCTGGGGTGCCTCAACGGATGGAAAGGGTGGCGGGTGGGGGGGCCTAGGGAGGGAAGGGGGGTCATACAAGCAGGGACAGCTAGGTAGGGGGGGCAGAACAGGCTGGAAAATACTTACACTGGAGATACAGATCATACTAACCTTAGCAAAATAGAAAGAAATAAAAAAGCAAAGGATTTTTTTTTCAGAGTATATGAGAAAAACTCCAATGGCTAAGATTAGCATATTGTCAATGAACATATGCGGCCTCAATGATATAAAGAAAAGACAGAAAGTCGCAGAGGGTCTAAGAATATCTGGGCCGAATATCGTGTGTCTCCAAGAGACACATATTGAAGGGTCGCAGCAATATCTGTTGAAATCCCTAGGATATCGACTTATAGCAGCTACATCACAGGGGACACGCACTAGGGGGTTCGCACTTTTAGCAAAGGGTGGGGGGCTACAATTTTCACGGTCCAAAGCGGATACTTTAGGTAGATTTGCAATTACAGAATGCCATCTTAATAATGGTGAAGGTAAATTCACATTATGTACAATATATGGGGATATTATTGACGATCCAGAGGTATTGATTAAGGTGTCTAACGAGTTAATTCTCTGGCCCCTCCCACTGATTCTCTGTGGAGATTTTAATATTCATTTACCCTATAATTGGTCCACAGATCCTGGGTTTATTTATCAAGGCAGGAAACCGAAAGTCTATGTCGCTCTTAAAGACTTATGTTTTCAACACAGCCTTTTAGATGGCTGGGCCAAGAGTCACCCGGGCAACCCTGGTTATACGTATTATTCATTTCCACATTCAAAACTTGTAAGATTCGATTATATGCTTCTTTCGAATAGCTTACGCTCTACATGTCATATCAATAAACTACCTAGAATTCTGTCGGATCACAACCCGCTTAAGCTTAATCTAATGAAGGGTCCCAAAAAATTTAATATAAATATATGGACATTCGAAAGAGCTTTGCTATACAATAACGCACATAATTCTCATATGAGAACATGGATTCCAGCTTTTCTATCAGATAATATCGGGTCTACCTCCATCGACATAGTCTGGGACACTTTGAAAGCAGGGGTTAGGGGCGAAACGATGAAATTCTCCTTTCACCACAACAAAACAGAAAAACTACAAATGGCTTCAATGGAAGAAGATTTGCATAAAGCAGAAGAAGGACTTATTAAAACAATACAGGAAGGTAACCCAATTGCTAATGCAGAGCACAAAGTGGCTATCGCAAAAAATAACATCTTGGCAATATTAACTGATAGAGCAGCTAGTAAGGCTAATGTCAACAAAGCTAAAATATATGAGCTTGTTGAAAAAACGGGCCACTAATTAGCTGTCAGAACCCGTGAAGAGATATCTTCTGCTCTAATTAAAGAAATTAGGGACCCGGATTTGGGTCTAAGATCAGATCCTTCTGAAATAAGAACATCCTTTCAGAGATTTTATAAAAACCTCTATCACGAGGATAATACCGAATGCGGTGATCCCAATATTTATTTAGAATCATTTACCCCATCACACTTGGAAATTGCTGATCAGGAGATATTAGATAGTACAATTAGCTTTGATGAAATACTTCTAGCAATTAAGGGCCTGGCTAATGTAAAGGCTGCGGGCATGGACGGGATTCCTACTGAATTCTACCTTAAATTCGCCCCTCAACTCGAGAATATCATAACCCTCCTTTTCCAAACTATCTTCTCCGGAGGGAACCCGCCTAGGTCATGGTCCATTGCCAAGATAATAGTATTTCCCAAAAAAAACAAAGACAAGGTAGAATTGGGCTCATATCGACCGATCACACTGATTAATGGGGATTCTAAAATATATTCAAAAATACTGGCAGATCGATTGGCTCCCGTAATTCATAATATTGTCTCAGAACGACAACATGGTTTTGTTCCCGGAAGGTCTACTATTGATCATATACAAAGGGTTATTTCCCTCTTTGATTATACGGGGGTGACAGGAGACCCTATGGCCCTCATATTGCTCGACGCAGAGAAAGCTTTTGATAGGGTCTCCTGGAAATTCCTATGGGCGGCCCTATCAAACTGTGGGATAGGCGGAAACTATTTAACAGCAGTCCAACAGCTTTACGTAAACCCCAGTGCCCACGTATTAATCAATGGGGCTCTATCAGAAAGCTTTGTCATCACGCGGGGTACAAGACAGGGCTGCCCCTGCTCGCCCCTCCTATTTGCTATCTATATTGATATATTTATACACAACTTGGAAAATAATAATTTAATTCCCCCAATCCAAGGTCGCAACGTAGAAACTAAATGTCTGGCATATGCCGACAAAATAGCTATTATCACAGGTGACCCCAATAACGCTATTAAGTGAATAGAACAAGAAGCCCACGCCTTCGGCAAAGTCTCGGGGTATAAATTAAATTGTAGTAAAACTCAGATCATCATAAATAATAAAATTACGATGCAAGATCCACGTATAATTAATAAAGCAATTTATTTAGGCGTGAGTATTAACGAATATCGAAAAAATGGTTGACGATAATCTTAACCCTCTCATTAGTCGCACTAAGAAGGAACTACTACGCCTACACAACTTACAACTCACTATTGGGGGAGAGTTAATGTAATCAAAATGTTATTTTTTCCGAAGTTTCTCTATTTTTTTCGCACAATAAACCTAGAATTCTCCCAAACAGTTTTAAAAAATATAGACGATATGTTTTCACGTTTTATATGGGGATATCCTAAGCCACGAAGAGCACTCAAGTGGATCACTTTACCTAGAGATCGGGGGGGATGGGCACTGCCAAACTTTAAACTGTATTATTGGGCAACAGTGTTGAGATTTAGTGCATACCTTTTGAAAGAAGACACCGATGTCCATAATATTCCCACTCCGCAAGAACTTATTTTGGGAGAAGGTTGTGCAGGTTGTTTATGGCGTCGCTCTAATGATGACTATTTTTAAAAGGTGAAATTCAAGACTATCTCTAGCGTTGTTAAAGTATGGCGGAATGTTAAAAAACGAGTTTGTCTAGGTCGATATTCCTTTTATACACCTACAAAACAGAATTTGGATCTCCCGTAAATATTTAGAGATTCAATATCGAATAGATGGGCAGAATTAGGGATAAAACAACTAGGGTGCTTTTTTTCTGAGAATGGTATCAAGTCTTTTGAAAAACTAAAAACCGAGTTAAAATGATCTAATAGAGATTTCTTCAAATACCTCCAAGTGCGGGATTTTATTTTAAAGAAAGGGGGAGGTCGCATCAAATTCCAATCGTGGCAAACGATGGACAAATTATTATCTATAAGAACCCCTAGAATTAGCGAGATATATGAAGGACTTAATCTACTTTTGCCAGACGACATGGAGAAACATACGGAGGCCTGGCAAAGCAGACTTGGCATCTCTCCACGAACCTCCTTGGAAGCCTTGGAGATGTCAATATCAACCCTAATGTCCATGAAACTCCAAGTACAATTTTATAAAACATTTGTTTCACTTTATTACACCCCAGAAAAAATGGCAAAATGGGGGACCGGAAATTTAACACACTGCCCTAGGTGTTCACTTTCATCAGCAGATCTAACCCACACTTTTGCTACATGTCCTATATTAGGGAATATCATATTGACAATCTCTGACTTTCTTTCCAACCTCGCAAATTGCCACATTAATATATCAACCGAAGAAATTTTATTAGGTACGTCTAACATACCATGACCACATTCTATGCATGGGCTTATCTTCGTGGCTATGGCTGTTCTAAGATTGTGCATTGCATCAGCCTGGATAGATCCATTAGCACCTTCTTTTGTAGAATGGAGAACCAGGCTGTTTGCAACCTGCAACCTGGAAGTGGCGATTTATAGGAGCAAAGGGAGGACTAAGCGGAATAAGAGCATGATGATATGGGCACCTCTGCTAGAATGGATGCAAGAGGAATTAAATGATTGAATTACTTAGGTTTTATATTTACTGTCCCTCTTCTCCCTTTTTTTTTTCTTTTCTTCTTTTATTAGCTCAGCTTCATGCTCACTGAACAAATGTATAAACTTTTCTTCATATCTTCTATAATCAATAAAATGTAAGATTTTGCTACCTGTTCTGCGGGTGTGGGGGGTGGGGGGGGGGGGGTAATGTTGTTTATAAATTTCAAATGCAAATAAAAAAATAAAATAAAAAAAAGAGGAGGCAGAATTGGTTCTGGCTTTGAACAGACACCCTTTGCCTAGAGGATCAAAGGATTTCTGGATACAAATACTGTCGCCCAGACCCCTGATCTTTAGAACTCTTTTGGATCATGAAGACTGCCAAGAAGAAGAGCTGGAGAAGCTGTGAGAAGGGACTACAACTTTGCTGTGTGCTTTGCTGTGTTGGCCTACAGTAGCGGCTTCTGTCTTGGCCAGTGAAAGGACTGGATTGAACTTTCTGCAATTTACTTTTGAGAGTTTCTCCAAGGGCTTGAGGTAGAGCTTGCCCGCTGTTCAAGAAGTCTCAGGAACAGCAAAGACTTCCAGCTCTTCTACCCACAGCACTGGGGACTGTGTGTTGTGTGCTGCGACAGAAGAAAAGCAACTCGACGACGTCTACGATGCTGCTGCTGACTCCGTGTCCTGATGGCACGGCAGAGGGCACCACCGCAATGCCGCACCGCGACTGTGGTCTCACTGACGACGCCTGCTGATGCCGCCACTGAGCTGCTGCTTGCACCGTGACCTGTGGGCACCGTACTCTGCACTGCCTCACTTAACGCCGAAGCCTGAGGACCACCGCACCGCGACCCTGGTCTCACCGACGATACCTGCTGATGCCACCACCGAGCCGTTGCTCGCACCAGGACCTGTGGGCACACACTGCACTCCGTACCACCTCACGTCACGACGATGCCTTGGCCTTCCCGATGACACCGCTCCATGCCGAAACCAACGCAGCTGCCTGCACTGTGGTTCGAGGGCACCGCTAATAAAGTTACATGGCACACCACCCTCATCCGGCACCCCAGCCTTGTCCTACCAATGCCGGCACCATCGACTCCCGTTCGTTAGCCAATGACAGCGCTTCAGCAATAATGACGACGCTGCTCACACCGTGACCTGCCAGCACCGTGACGAGCACCACCTTCACCTCGCACCGCGACCTTGGTCTCACCGACGACCCCATCTGACGCTGCTACCGAGCCGCTGCTCGCACCGCGACCTGAGGGCACCGCACGCTGCACCGTTGCACTTTGCACCGCAGCACCTGGTGCTTGCTGACACCAGCGCTCCTGACCCCAAAAGAAAGGAGCTCGGCCTGCAACATGAGTGACTTCAAGGGCCCTGCATCTCTAACAGGTACTGTTTGCCGGTCTTCCTGACACCGTAGCTGGTCCGCGACGCAGCGACCAGCCTGCACTGTTGACATTTTTTTCCTCACGACTCTGTGATAGCTCTGGACGGAGTTATCGACATGAAGGAACTCTTTAAAGCGTATTTTGATAACTGTAGATTTTTAAGTACTGTATTGTGGATTCTTATTGTTTTTGGGCTTGTATATAAACATATTGGCTATTTTTCTAAACTGGTGTGGTGTCCTTTTGTAGTGCTAATACTGGATTACTGTCAGTTATGGTCAAATGCTTTACACACTGCCTCTAAGATAAGCCTGACTGCTCGTGCCAAGCTACCAATGCGGTAGCAGGGGTTATTTTAGGAGTGTAACTCCCTTATCTGACTAGGAAGAAGGGTCCCTACTTGGATAAAGGTGCAAGCCCTTGCCAACTAGGGATCCTGGTTTCTAACACATTGTGTGCATAAAAACAATAGGATGGACTGCTGCCCTGAGTGATTGCCAGTAGTTTGATGCATTGAAATCGTTCTTCCCACGTTTTTGTGTGTTTCATTTTATCACTCTGGTAGACATTTATCCCTTTTCCCCCCCACATCTATCTGAACTCCATCTGCATATCTCACACATTTCCGCAATTGCCATTAGTACATATAAGAATATTGCTCTGTACGCTCTAGAGAAAGACCAAGGATTGGTGGACATATTTATTATAGGGTTGCATTGCTTTCGTGCCATGCAACAGGGTGCAAAAACGACACAACCCTTAAGTTTGATTTATAAAGCCACTCAATGGCAATGCAGCACAACTTGCTGTGTTGCGTTGTGTTACTCTGCCATGGGAAGGCGTTCAATTGGTGGACCATGGGAGACCCACGCATCCACCCATGGATTCTGAAGCATTCACAGATCTACCATTCAACAGCACACATAGAAAGAATAAAATGCCTCGGGTGATTGTTTTTGTACAGGAAGCTGTCCCTTCCTGCACACAAACAACCTTGCTTACAGTGCAGGCACCCCTGCACCATGGTACAATGGTGCTTCTGTTGGAGATAAGCTGCACATTGTGCACCAACTCTGGGAAAAGACAGGTATGTGTCTTCTTATGTTAAATACGCACATTCCTCCTCCTTTCCTGTCACGCAGCTTAGCAAGGTGACTAGCTGCGCTGAGCTGTATGGCTTTTTGGTAAATATGCCCGTGGATGTGCATGGAATCTGCACACATTTATGACTGCACTGCTATCTGCTTTGACCTTAGAATTCTCAGATGTGTGCCTTCATAAACAGGCACCCACGACCTAAACTCACTCAGACATCTAGAAGCAACTTAGTTAATGTTAAACACTACAAAAATGTCATGTATTGAAAGACAGAAACTACAGATACACAATATCTGGAAAAAAAGCAAATACTCATAGGGGATGCAAGATAAAATAAAACGTGAAATGTAAGCAAGGATTGCACCGCAGATGCGTTCTACCTTTAGGATTTTTACAGTCATTGTTGCTAAATCAAATGGTCTTTTTGGCAGTAAAAGTAAAGAACATGACTGAAGAGCCCGCTATGGACCCTTTAAAGTCGGTTTTTCATTACTGGTGTATCTGAGACTCAATAGGTCCCGGCCCGCTTAAAGTCCTACAGCCTGATTCATGAAGCAAAATTGCGCTCGCAATAGCTGCGAAAATGCTATCGCTGGCGCAATTCCCATAATCGGAATTCACCTTGGAATTTGCGAATTCGTAAACACAGATTTGCGAATTTGCATAAATATTCGCAGAATCCCGGCAGGAGACCATTTGCGAATCGGAAATAGCAAGAATTCACGGATCTTGCGAAAATAATAGCGAAATCGCACATTACTCGCAATCGGTATTCATGAAAAATCGCAAATAGCGAAAAAACCCAAAATCGCATTTTGCGAGGCGCAATTTAAGGACAACCCAAAGCAGGTGGTAACCATCAAACCCATAGTAAAAAAAAACATTGAAAAACCGATGGCCAATCAGTAACTGGTGCGGGCCTGACCAAACACACTTAAGGAGAAGCAGCATCAGCAGAAGGAGTCTCACAATGCCAGGAATGTACATGGTGGTCAGGCGGCGAAGGCTACAGCGAGCAGCAAGGAGGAGACGCAGAATCCAGGACAGGATATTCCGCCAGTGGGTCACCCTGCTGGGCCAAACCAGAGAGCAAATATACGCAAAGTACCGGCTGAATGGGGCTATGCTCATCAAGCTAATACAGGACCTTGACCCCCTGATGCAGCGCCCAACAAGGCGGACCAATGCCGTCCCAACACATGTCCAGGTATTGTGTAGCCTGCACCTCCTGGCCTCTGGGAGCTTCCAGGGGATAGTTGCGGCAGCTGGGGGGATATCCCAGCCCACCATGTCCCGCTGCCTACGTAGTTTCCTTGACGCAATGCTGACCCAGCTACATCACCACATCAAATTTCCCACCAGCCAACAGGAATTGGATGAGACCAAGCTACAATTCTACAATGTCGCCCGTTTCCCACAAGTGATAGGATGCATTGACTGTACCCACGTCCACATTTGCCCACCTGCTGCTACGGAGTACATGTACCGCAATCGCAAGTCCTACCACTCCCTCAACATCCAGATGGTCTGCAATGCAAAGACATACATCACGGACATAGTGGCACAGTACCCGGGGAGTACACATGACTCATTCATATTCCGGTACAGCGGCCTCCACACACGACTGGTCAGGGGAGACTTCGGGGAAGGACACCTACTTGGTAAGTACACTTTGCCCACAATGTCACATTGCAATTAAGTAGCTGCGCTGCACAGGCACTCACTCTCTGCTCCTCTCATTCAGGTGACAGTGGCTATGCCCTGCGTGAACACCTCCTCACCCCATACCTCAACCCTGCTACACCACAGCAACGGCGTTACAACGTATCACACATACGCACAAGGAATTGCATTGAGAGAACTTTTGGCCTACTGAAGAGCAGATTCCGCATACTTCACAAGACAGGTGGGGCCATGTACTACAGTCCTGAAGTGTGCTGCCGCATTGTGGCTGTGTGTGCTATCCTACACAACATTGCTACCAAGCGCCGGATACCTGTCGACATCTCTGGCAGTGAATCGGAAGGGGACGACCGGCCACCTGCACATGCGTGCCATGCACGCGGGGAGAACCCAGCTGAAGGCCATAGACGGCGCAACCACATCACACTGAACAGTTTCTAGAGCACCCTCTACCCTCACCCCACAAATCACATTTGCATGAAAAATGTAATAATGACACAACGCCAATGTGTGATGCTAAATTAAATATTATTGTTTCATTCACAATAATGGTACCAGCTTCAATTTTGCCATTGCTAACAGTATTTCAGCATACTGCTGCGTCCAATAGACAGGGCAGGCTTATGCGCAGCCTGTGCCTGTACAAGTCCTATGAAGTCATGTGCGCCTCCGGCACGAACCACCCAAGCGCCTCTGCGGCTCTTCCTCATCCAAGGCACGTGTTCCTGCAGTGGGCCTGGTGCTGCGTCTGAGTGCCCCTACGTGTGAGGCAGAGTGGCTGCTCACACTCGATGTCCCCTCACTGGCATCATCACCCCCAACAGTGGCAGGTAGAGGAGGGTGAAGTGCTGTCACGGCAGTGGTCAGGTGCTCAAGGACCCTGGCCACATCCTCGCAGCACTGGATGAGCTGCTGCTGCTGCGCAAGGGACCGGCGCGATAACTGTGAGGTGGCATTGCCTATTACATAATTGAACCTGGTGTAGGCCGTCAGCCGGGTCAATAGCTGACGGTGGCGGCGGCGGGCTGCGTTGCGCTGCGATGTCATTGCAGCAGTGTTGGCCTCCATGGCAGCAGTCATGCGGGCCATTCCCTCCCCCACACCTGCCTTGGCTGCCGTCATGCGGTCCATCCGGTCCCCCACTCCGGCCACATTGCGGCCAATGTTGTATAGTTGAAGCTGTAGGGCACCTTGCCGGCGTGCCTGCAGCTGATGTATACGGAGCATGCGTCGTTCCACACTCATTCTCGCCAGCCGCTGTCCATTCCCCCTCCTGGTGATAGGTGCATTGGTCTGCAGGCGAGACCTGCCACGCCTGCTCTGCTGGCCTGACACAGTGGGTGGCCGCTGTGTTGCCGCTGTTGTGGGCCCTGATGTTGAAGCACCAGCTGCTGGTGGTGTCACGGTAGGTATTGCTGGTGCGGCAAGGGCTGGAGGCACACTGGTAGTGAGCCTGGCTGCGGGAGTAGTTGCAGCGGCAGAGGCGGGGGCACACTAGAAGTGGGCCTGGCTGCGGGAGTAGTTGCAGCGGCAGAGGCTGGGGGCACACTAGTAGTGGGCCTGGCTGCGGGAGTAGTTGCTGCGCCAGACGCAGGAGGTACACTGGTGGTGGACCTGGCTGCAGGAGTTGTTGCTGCGGCAGGGGCTGGAGGCTGTGTATGTGGCGGCACCTCCTCCTCATCCTGTGCTTCCTCATCTATTTGCAGCCTCTCGCTGTCGCTGCTGTCTGCGCCACCTGTGAGGGGAAGTGGACGTTCATTAGTTGCTTGTATCTGTCACACGTGCAGTTGCTACATGCATGCTGGGTGACATTCCCTGACTGCCTATGGCTTTGCGTACTTTGGAACCTCTCTGGCTGCATTGTGGTACTTCTACATTGTGGCCACACTACATGTCCCACAATGCTTTAGGGCATTACCTGATGTGCAACGATGGCATGACTATGGAACATTATGGGAGGCTATATGGTCATGGCCATTCATAGGGGACAGGATCGCAGTCGCATGCCACTTACCTTGGATGTCTTGGGTGGGGCGGGATGAGTCCAGACGGGTCACTCCGATGCACGCCTCTGCCTCCAGCGTGTCTTCTACTTGATCCTCCAAGGGGGTGTTTGGAGAGACTGTAGGTCCTCCCCCTCCAGTGCCCAGGGACTCTCCAACCCTCTCAGCTACCTTCTCTTTGGCACGACCTCGGAGGTCGTACCAGCGTTTCTTAAGTTCGTCCAGTGACCTATCGGCCACACCCACAGAGTTCACCGTGGACGCTATGCCCTGCCAGATCCTGCGTTTTTCCTGCTCGGGCACCCTCCTTGAGTCCTTCCAAAACAGTTTGGAGTGGTTCGCCACCACACCTTCTATTAAGTGCTCCAGCTCCTGCTCGGAGAACTTTAACTTTCTCTTCCGCCCTGTGGTGTTGCTGGGCCCAGGAACTGCCTCCTCAGACATAGCTGCAGTGTAGTATCACAGTAGTAATCCAAGCAGAATTGCAGGAGCTCTCCCAGTTGCTGACTCGAGGTCTGCCTCACTGTGGTGAATGGGGGTGGGAACTGGCTGCTTCCTGGTTGTGATGTCATCACTGTGCTCGAAATGCGACTTCCCGTTTTCCCGATCTCGCGATTTTTGCTATCTAGCAATTCCGACACGGATGTAGCCGTAAATTGCGATTTTTCTGCGATTATCGATAATCGCAAACGGCTTTTACGGCCGCGTGCGAATCGCTTTTTTTATCGCAAAACATCATGAATTCCATTCTGCGATTTCTCAATTGCGATTCGCAGTTAATCGCTAATTGAGAATCGCAGATTCTGGTTTTCATGAATCAGGCTGCTAGGCTTTTAAACCTTTTTTTATTTTAAATAACACGAAGACTAATGGCCTCTCCGCCAAGTACGGGAGCCCTTTCAGGAGCAATCATAGTCTGATTCCTAACATTTTTAGACACTGAAGCATTTCTCCAGTGGGTTGGAGTTTCCATATTCAAGAGATATGAGGGTCACCTGCTTCAAATCTATTCTGATTACTCATAATGTGCACCCACGGAGAAAGTATTTTGAAGCATAACATGTAAGCTCAAAGCAAGCAAGCTTAAATAAAAAAAATCTGCAAAATGGAAGGTAATCAAGGACATACGCTCACTTTTCTTTAACTCACTGGAAATAGATTGGGACTGGGGAGAGCAGTGGTAAAGGGAAAGTGTTGTGATAAAAGGCAGATGCCTACAGATTGATAGTGGTGTTAGTGGTTTTCTTCATGCAAATTCTGGACCCATGAAGTGATATCTGATTAATCAAAATTCACAACTGGGGCTGGTCAACAAAACAATACATTCACTAAATGCAAAGCATATTAGTCTACAAAAGAAAGACAGAGAATGATTACGTTTTCAACCTATAAAGGTTTAATAAAGGTTAAAGGTTTATTTATTTATTTAACTTGTAACGCGCAACAGCTACCCACAGTGGGTTTCCCGGCACTAGGGATAGACTCAAGAAGAAAATATGAGGTTCAGATCAAATCAGTCATATACGTGTGGAAGCCTGTTTTATTTTGTATGGAGTCCATCTTGTATTGTTCACATCCTGTGATATTCAATGATGACACAACCTGCAAAATGTGCTCAAAAGTCTACTAATAATATTAGCCACAGATACCAATGTGCCCGGCTGAATATCTTGTAACACAGGGTTTGCTCAAGGACGCCTCTTGCGCATGCATCATCTTGTTTACCCAGCAACAGTCATCCATGGCATTCTAAGTAATGACCATATATAGGTAGGCCCAAGTATCTGCATTTGACTAGACAGGTATTGTGCAAATACTGTCTACTGGCGCACAGGCAGTTGGCATGTGGAAATCACAAGCTGCCATACTGTATCACACCTGTGGCACGTATAACCCCTCTCCTACGATTGATTATATGTATAATGCTTGTGTAATTTTGTACTGTCTGGTCAACAACACAAAATATATTTTTTCATGACAATGAAGAAATCACCTTGTTACTGTATTCTGATTGGATGTGTGTTTAACCCGCCTTTTGTGGTGTTCGGGCATAAAAGACAGAGTGACATTCTGTACTGTGGCAATCTTGCTATTTTAGCTGGGGCCGCCACAATCACGTATAGTCATTTATGAAATGTGACAAGTTGCCTGTGTTTCTTTTATTTGGCTTCCACATCTGGTGAAGAATGCGGTCCTAGGTGTGGTGACCAGCTCGGACACTGACCCCATTGTTGGCTTACTTTCTCTTTGACCAGCCTTCACTTTGGACTAGTGGATGGAGGACGCCCCTGAGCTCTGCTCCTCTCCCTACCTGTGGTGTGAGGTATTTGTCGGCGCGTCTCTCCACATATCGACTGTAACCTATTAGTATCAGTGTTTCCCCTGCATACCTGCCCTAGCTCTCTGGCAGTTTCATGCTGTTGCTCTTGCACTATATTTTGACATGTCACATTTCCAACAAAGCCGTTTTTCAAGATATCCCTTCATTTTGTGGTTTCCAGTTGTGTTTTTTTTTAATATTGCCTATCTCCTCCATCGAACTGGTGACTAGCCTCTGGTCGATGCACTGGGTTGGGCGCTTCGTGCCTGGGGGGTCTCCGGTTGTACAGAGGGGAGCAGTTGTCCCCCTCTCTACAAGAGGAAATGAGACAGATTGTTGAGTTTGTGTCGATGGCCCAGACATGATTGAGGAGTTTGTGTTGGGGGTTCCTAACGTACATGTGTTAGTCCTTTCATATTTTTTGCATTCTTTTTTCAATTGCCTAAACACTGGTGTTTTTTCCCGAGGTGGCATTCCTCCTGAACCCGAGGGCCGCTTTTGATACGGTCACCTACCCTAACCTTCTTCGCTAACAGGAAGATGTTGGTATTACAGGGAGGGCACTAAACTGGCTTGCCTCATTTCGGTATTAATGTAGCATCCAGGTTAGTGAAGGGCCTTCTTTTTAACCAACAGCCAGCAGTACTGTGGTGTACCGCAGGGTTTGTCCTTAAGCCCTACACTTTTCAACATTTATGTCTGCCCTCTATCAGATATCATCGGTTCCTTTGGCTTTGAGATGGTATCTTACGTGGACGATACCCAGTTGATCATTACGTTATAAACAGACATGGACTCTGTTTTAATGAGAACCAACAGCTGCTTAGAAAAGGTGTTGGAGCGGATGGCAGCCAGCTGTCTGAAGTTGAACGGTGGAAAAACTGAGGTATAGTCTTGGAGAACAACTCAACGCTCTGGGATCAGATCATCTGTGTAAAAATAGAGTGCGGAGTTCCTCAGTGGGTCATGGAGCTCAATGAAAGGGGATGTGTGATGAAAGGTTGGTCGGAAGTCCTCTATGGAGCGGAATTCCGCCTTCCGGAACTAGGGCCCTCACACACCCAGCAAGCTCGGTGTCATGCTTCATCATATGGGCCTGCTCCTCGTCGGGTCAGTGCTGCAATAGCCGACGGAGATCCTTAAAGGGGCTCTTTAGCGGAGATCTTTTGTTCCTTGCTGTATAGGTGCCTTGGATGTGAGGGGCCTAGTATGTGTAGATGTAATAGTGGAATGTACAGAATAAAAAAACAGGGGTGGGATTCCTCTAAATAATTTTATTCAGGGAGGATCCTAGCCTTGTTAAAAAGAATACAGGAGAGGCGACAATCTGGCTACAATGAGTTGGAAATACGCTCTACTCCTAGGTGGTCAACATGTTTCTCGCCTGGTAGTCACAAATGATCTGGGGCGATTCCTCAGGACTGTATGTGTAAAACGATCTTCAAGTAGTGGTAATATGTGCAACTACATACCATACAGTGGTTCTACAGGAACTTATTCCACCTTTTCTGTCGCCTATATTTCGGTGGTAAGGACGGCGCCTACAGCAACCGTTGTTTCTAAAGACATTTTCCCACTTGTGTCAAGCATGCACCCTTTATAGTGAATAATTATCAGTAGGCCCTGTCTCAGAGAGTGGTTTGATTGGCAGATTTTCTCATTTTTGGACTAATAACACTGTGATGGGTTGAACGTACATAATGTGCATGTAAATGTGGTTGCCTCTTGTCCTCCAAGGGTGTGAGCTCGAGGACCTAGTCTAAAATACACCCTATTGTGTCCATGTCTAGCGTGAATGAAACATAACTGTTTGGCAGTAGGCATAGTTGTCATAAAATTAGAGAATGGCTTGCCTGATGATTACAAATGATCTGAACAGCAGTCAGTTTGCACTGTCTAAAAACTCCCCCGCCAACTGACAGTGTAGAGGAAGGTGGAAAGAGGAAATAGATAAACCAATATGTTCTTCACTGATGATTTCATGTGCACAGGATGGGGAAGAGAAGACAGAAACGACTTGATTCCACCAGAGAGACCAGCCCCATATGTCAGGGTGCCAGACTTGATCGCGGCACGTGTGTTTTCTCAATGTAAATGTACAAGAATTTATATAGCGCAAATCACCACTGGTTTCTAAGCGCTTGCTTAGGGAACCCGTCCTGGTATTCCCCTGTGAGATAACCCCGGCAGGGTATCCACAAGGTGAAAGCCCGGCATCCCGCCGTGAGGGGCCGTTGTGGAGATTAAGCAAGCTATTGCCCAGAGTCGCAGAGTGTGAACCCGTGAGTCGAGTAGGCACCAGAGCGAGAATTGTCGAGTCCATGGACATTTTAGGACTCAAGACCCCGCCAAGCCGGGAATTGAACCCTGGTCCGAGGCTGACCTCTGCTTCCAGGTCTGCCTCCACTAACAAGTGAGCCACACTTCTCCAATTAGCGCATAAAGAGCTTGCAACATGTGACCTCCAGTTTTTAATGCACAAGGATACATTGTATAACACTGTTCCAGATTGCTTATTGCGACTTGATAAACACCCATCAAGCTCTCTATGATATTATTCACCAGAGTTCCCAAGCAGGTGTAGTCGTTCCCTCTTGGGTACCAGAGAGTCTTCTTTGGCCTCAACAATATGATGATCCTTTTTTTCTATTCACAATAACGGCCTCTGCTCTCAATTGTCTCATTTTGGTAATGACTGCGAAAGTGCGAGAATGGCCTATGTACCAGTAGAGTTTACTACAGGAGTTGACAGAGGATCGCAATAATAATAGGGACCAGAATGAGGGTTAAAAGCCTCCTCCTATAGAAAGGCTTCCCAGCAAAGAAACAAATGAATGCGCAGAACTATTAAATAAACCTTTTTGAGAAGAAACTGCTTTTAAAATAAATGCTGCTAAATACGTGTACAATTGAATTTGAATTTGAACTGCACTGTGTTTTAAATAATATGCACTAAGGGGAGTACTGCCAATTAATATAATTCCTCATTATTGGGTGTTAGATTGCCTGCATTTAAGACATCTCGCCGATCTGCACATGAGGACCTCGAGCACTCTAGCCATAGAGTAGCGCTTGCTCGAGGGGACTAGTCCACTAGAAGACACAATCTTGGTCGGTGCTCCAGTTGCTCAACAGATCCCAATCACTTTCCCCTATATAATGAAGGCTGGGGCGCGGTTGTTCGGCAAATGAGATATGCTGCTTCTGTGCTCCTCATACAGTTTGCAACAAGAGAAACTGCTTTCTGAACATAACGCTGCCAAAGATTTGAAATTTGAAATAGATTTTTTAGAGGAAGCTGGTTTTTGAAAGTTAACGCTGCTAATTACTTGCGCTAGTTTAAACTGAGTTTTTTTTAAAAGAAACTGTTTTTAACATAAACGCAGCTAAATACGTCTATAATTGAATTTACATTTTAACAGCACTGTGTTTTAAATAATCGGCGCAAATGGGGTGTACTGCCAATCATCTCCTACGCTGACGACACCCAGCTGATCCATTCCCTCACCAAAGACCCTAACACCGCCAAAACCAACCTTCACGAAGTCATGAAAGAAGTAGCCGAATGGATGAAAAACAGCTGCCTAAAACTTAACTCAGACAAAACGGAGGTGCTCATCCTAGGATCATCCCCCTCTGCCTGGGACGGCTCATGGTGGCCTTCAGCTCTGGGTACAGCACCCATACCCACAGATCACGCACGCAACCTGGGCTCCATCCTAGATTCCTCACTCTCGATGACCAGACAAGTCAACGCCGTCTCATCCTCCTGCTTCAACGTACTTCGTATGCTCAAAAAAATCTTCCGTTGGATCCCCTCCGAGACAAGAAAGACTGTCACCCACGCACTAGTCACGAGTCGACTGGACTACTGAAACACTCTCTACGCCGGAATTACAGCCAAATTACAGAAAAAACTCCAAACGCATCCAAAACGCATCAGCGAGACTCATCTTGGACATCCCTCGCCAAAATCACATTACCGGACACCTGAAAGACCTCCACTGGCTCCCCGTCAACAAGAGAATAACATTCCATCTCCTCACCCACGCACACAAGGCCCTCAACAAACTAGGGCCCGAATGTCTCAACTCTCGACTATCCTTCTACACATCTACCCGCCAACTAAGATCCTCCAATCAAGGCCTCGCCGCAGTTCTGCGTATCCAAAGATCCACCATGGGAGGTAGATCCTTCTCCTACTTGGCGGGCAAGACCTGGAACTCACTCCCCACCCACCTCCGCCTTACACAAAACCACATCTCCTTCAGAAAAGAACTTAAAACCTGGCTATTCGATAAATAATGAACCCATCCCCAAGCGCCTTGAGATCCTCTGGGTGAGTAGTGCGCTATATAAATTCTTGAACTTGAACTTGAACTTGAACTTGAACTTAATTGAATAACATTTGACTGAGTGTTAGTTTACTTGCATTTGGGCAATCTTGCCGATCTGCACACGGGAACCTTGAGTCCTCTGTTGGTAGAGTAGCGCTTGCTCAAGGGGACTAGCCCACTAGAAGACGCCATCTTGATGGTTGCTCTTGTTGCTCAAAGGCTCCTGACCATTTTACCCTATCTAATGACAGCCTGGGTGCGGTCGTACTGCTGATGCACCGCTGGCATGCCAAGGCAAGCCCATCTGTGCCCGTTTGCACCTGAACGGGACTAAAGGCTAGGAACCCTGCCCCTCCAAACTGAAAGTAAGTTAATTTATACACCCTTACAACTGCGGGTGCTTAGGGGAACTATCAAGGAAGAGTGTCTTCATTCTATCGACCTCGATAATAAGGAATTGGAGTGTAAGACTTGTTCCTTCTCCCCTCTGCACACTCCTCTTTCTTTTTTTAATGTTTAATAAGCTTAATTATGTAAATAACCGTACCTAAAAGATATGCCTTGTAACACAATATAACTGTAATATAATACAAAATGGAGAAACAGGCAGTAACCAGACAGAGTAGAAAGCTGTTTTTATTTTATCAATAACATAGGGAGAAAGGGGGGAGGGAGGGAAGAAAAATAAAAGGTGACGTATAATACAATTCTATAATTAAAGATCATGGAAACAAATTGAAAACCTATTAAAGAAGAAGCAAACACTTAAAACATCAGAAATGCAAGCAAACATTGAAAGGAAACAGGGGAAAAGTAAGGTAGAGGAAAAAGCAGATACAATAATGATTCATGGAGGTTGAACATTCTCAGAACAATTAAGTAATGCATGCATTGGAATCACAGTTAAATAATTTGATAATGATCACCAAAATAAGTCTCTATTTACATATGGTTTAATAAAGGAGGCAAATGCAATATCTAATCAATGAGAATGACAGACAATATTCCACCAGGACTTCACTGAAAGTTTAGTTGAGCATTTCCAGTTCAGTGTGATATGCTGGAAAACTAAAACCAACATCATGTCAAATAAACCTTTTTCATGTATAGAAAATTCCAATTATTTTGCTAAACTTCCTGTAAAAAGAATAATATTTGATAAGTGTGCATGTAGGTTAAAAATAGCTGAAAGGTGCTTTCAAATATCCTTCCAAAAGGAAGAGACAGCGGGACTATAAAATAATAGGTGCATCAAATTAGCCATAGGAGAAAGACAGGACCAACAATCCTTATCATTAGTATGTGTAAAATTAGCTATAGATGAGGGTGTATAATATAATCTATGGTAGAGAAAGAACAAGGATTGAGTAGTAGAAGCAGATCTGGAAATCTTTAAAATCCTAGCCCAGTGTTTGTTTAAAAAAAATCATGCTCCAATCACAATCCAGATCCATCTCCCAAGCAATTTCTATCTTAGATTTAGCTCGAACAACATCAGTAATGAGAAGATATTTATAGGTTAAGAAAGCTTTAGGAAATACAGTTAAGACTCTGAGTAGTGGATCCACCATGGGAGTAGGTTCAATATACTGGAGAGAATAAAATACATCAAGGATTATTTCCAGGAAGGGTTGAAAATTTGTGCCAGAACGAGCTTGGGCAATTAAAGGTGTTCCTAAATTGAAGAAAGGAACATGGAAATAAACCATCAAACATATTCCGAACCCAGATAATACCTTTCAGTCTCCAGGATTTCCAAATAAGAGGCCTATTAATAATGGTAATAAGACGATTGTACCAAAGGGGAGACTGAAGGAAAGCATCCCTAGAAATGATTTCCAATTGATAATGAGGTTATAGTAATGAACAAGTATGTTTAAACAGCTGAAAAGAGGTAACATTGACCTTTGTTGTGAAGGCCAGGACTTCCTTAACAGAAAAGGGTGCAAGTAAGGAACGTTCAATTGTGACCCACAGAGGTGTAAAAGGGGAAACTTCAGAAAGAAGCCATTTAGAAGCTAGTCGAAGACGAAAGGCCTAATGGGGTTTACGAAGATGTGACAGAGAAATTCTAGATTTTTTACTGTTCCATAAAAATTTAGAGACAAGGGAATCAAGTTTTTTTTAAATTAATATTTGGGATGTGAATGGCAATTATATAACGAATATATAACAAAATAGGAGTAATCATCATTTTAATAGAATCAAGATATCCCCACCAAGAAAGAACATGACGATTCCAGGAGGAGATAAGTTTAGAAATACGATCAATCGGAGACGCGCAAGCGCGTCAAACAACATGCCGCCGCCGCTTGAGCTCTGTGAAATCGTCGGCCCATTTTGGATTTAAACAACGATTTTCCTGTCAGCAACTTAGCGCAAATGGGGTCGCTTAGCTATTAAAGAGGATTTCTGCATATCCTGCTATTTTCGAGCTGTTCTGCACGGCAGAAGCCCTGATTCTCACCTCCTGGTTCCTGCTCCCAGCCTCTCACGAAGGTACTGCCTGCTCAGTGTGCTTAGGGGTCAGAGTGATTCTAAGGAAAGGGCCTGGCTTGGGCCTAGCCACGCCCACAGTCTAACATAGCTGCTGCACCAGTGATAATGAAGAGTTTTTCATTGCTCTCTTCACTCAATAACTTTCACCTCAAAATGGAAAATAAAAATCATTCAACAATAAAAGGAGACAGCAAGTTTCTCCTCCCCCAGTTAAATCCAAGGTGGGGGAGTCCTCTGAACCTTCTCTCTCCTTAATTTTAGAAGAAATTCAAGCATTACGTGTTAATACTGACACTATCGCTTCAGAGGTCAAAAATGTGCGTAAGGATATGGCTTCTCTATCTATGAAAATTTCTGATAATTCCATCAAAATACAGGATAACAAAAATAAAGTGGACGCTTTTACACCATTAGTGGCAAAAATACTTCCTATGCATGCTCAGCTTTTGGATATGGAAAATAGAAATAGACAGTACAACCTTTGCATTTTTAATTTGCCTGAAGAAGTTGAGGGTTCTAATTGTCGATTATATTTGGAATCGTTACTTCCTGGTCTTTTGAATATCAAGTTCTCAGAAAAATTTGAAGCGGATAAAACCCATAGAATCCCTTCTCATCGTAACCCTCGCCATACTAAACCTAGGCAAATGATATTTAAAGTACTGCGTCATCACCATCTTGTATTGATAAGAAAAGCTGCAAGAGACATTCCCTCACTAATAATTAATGGTAACCAAATTTTTATTCACCAAGACTTTGCCATGGAAACTCTTGCCATACGCAAGGATTTTGCCACCTGTCGTCCACATTAAGAAGCCTTGGTTTCAAATATGGACTTTTTGATCCATCTACAATGCGCATATGGAAAGATAACTTTTTCAAATCCTTTCAACGCCCAGAAGAGCTACGACATTTTCTTGACCAACAAGTTCCAATTTCAATGGATACACATGACCCTAATACTTGACTCTTTTTAGTCAGAAATTTGCTGTCACATCTATGAATAATCTACATGTTTCTGGGCTTCAGCGGTTATGGCCATGCTTGTAAAACGTGTGTGCATTTCTATATTTTTATTTATGCATCTTGTTTGTCCTTTTTTCCCTGTCTTCTTTTCTTCTTCTTTTTTTCTCATTCACAGAGTTACTATTTTTAGTCTATTTCTTAACTATGCATTCTTTCACCTCTTCTTGTTCCAGTACCTTTGCTCATTGCTTCCTTCCTCATAATGGCTACTGTTCACAATGTTAAAGTTGTTTCTCTTAATGTGAAAGGTTTGAGACACCCAGTTAAGCGTACCAAAATTTTAGATTATTTAGGAAGATGTAAATCAGACATTTGTTTTGTTCAAGAGACTCATATTGATGATAAAATATTACATTATATGAAAAAAAAGTGGGTTGACAGTATTGTGTCTTCTCCTGCTAAGGGAAAGAAAAATGGGGTTGCAATTTTCTTTGTGAAAAGATTACATTGTCAAGTTTTAAATACAATTTCAGATTCGAAGGGTAGATATATTATAGCTAAAATTAAAATTCATGACTCTACTTTATTTTTGCTCAATATTTATGGTCCTATGGCTGTTGATCCTACTTTTTGGTCTAATATCACTACTGAAGTTTTAAAGTTGGGTAAAGTTCCGTTGATTGTTGGGGGTGATTTTAATATTATTGTAGACCCATTATTAGATAGACTGTCTAGTACTAAATTTCGTCCTTCTAAGGTTTTTCATGCTTTTAAATCCTTCATTCAAACCACCAAATCGGCTGACATTTGGCGTTTACACTTCCCTACTGATACATTTTTTACCTTCTTTTCCAATCCCCATAATTCCCATTCTAGAATAGATTATTTTTTACTTTCCCCGTCTCTTATTCAATCTGTAATTACCCCTGTTATTGGTACTATTGATATATCTGACCATGCTTTAATTTCTTTTGTTTTAAATATTTCGTCCACTTTTACTAAGCAAACCAGATGGCGTATGAATACTGGTATTGCTCCTAATGAGCATAATAAACCTAAATTATTACAAGCCATTCAAGATTATTTTTTGTTTAATCCGTAAAATTCTACTTCTGTGATCAATAGATGGGACGCATTTAAAGCTTACATTAGAGGTGCCACGATCTCTATTATGGCTCATGAGAATAAGTCATTCAACACTAATATCAAACATCTAGAGCAACAAATAGCAAAATTTGAACGGTTATTTATTACATCCAATGATCCTCAATACAAAGTTAAACTGCAAAAACTTTGTTATGAATTTAATTCTATCCTCAGTAAAAGAGCTGTTGTTCAACTCACCAAATCAAATGCTAGATTTCGTTTCAATGCCAACAGGTCTGGGAAACTCCTTGCGAATTATTTACGTATTAAAAAATATAAGACACAGATTACCTCTATTCATGGTTCTCACGGCAAAATTGCGCTGTCCCATAATGATATTGTTAAAGAATTTCTGGATTTTTATTCAAACTTATATAATAAACCTGATTCTCATGACAATTCATTAATTGACGCTTTTTTAAATACGTGTGATTTACCCTACATTTCTCAATCAGATAGACTTGGATTAGATTTGCCCATTACTGCTGATGAAATTGTGAAAGCCATAAAATCTCTTCAAAAAAATAAGTCTCCAGGTCCTGATGGTATTCCAGCCGAATTTTATAAAGAATTCCAACCTCATCTTTTGCCTTATTTATTTCAGCTCTTTTCATATTTTGGCTCTTCTGGGATCATTTCAGGCTCTTTTGCTGATGCTTTAATTATTGTACTCCCCAAGCCTGATAAAGATCCTACCCTAGTTTCAAATTATAGCCCTATATCTTTAATAAATCAAAACTGTAAATTATATGCTAAAATTCTTGCTTCTAGATTAGCCCCTGTACTTCATTCTATTATCCACCCGGATCAATCAGGATTTATGAAAAATAGATATTCTGCTAACAATACCAGAACCTTATTACATGTTATTGAACAGAGTCCTATCCTTCTTGATCCCACTGGTGTTATGGCTTTGGATGCAGAAAAAGCCTATGATAAAATTCTTGGCAATTTTTATTTTGAACTTTATTGTCATTTAATTTTGGTCCCTCTTTTAGTCGTATGATTTCTGCGTTATATTATGCTCCCACTGCTCGTTTATTTATCAATGGCCAAATATCTACTCAATTTTCCCTTTTTAGAGGAACACGGCAGGGTTGTCCCCTCTCACCACTTTTATATCTGTTGGGAATTGAACCCTTTCTTAATTATATACGGAATTGTATTGACATTCAAGGTATTACGATTAAAGATGTTACTATTAAAACTTTAGCTTATGCGGATGATGTGTTATTATTTATCAGTAATCCAATTTCCTCTTTCCCGTCCTTATTAGATATTATTACCAAATATTCTGCAGTTTCAGGATACAAACTTAGGGCCTCAGTAGGATGGAGGATTTTTTGCATCCTCCGGGCCGGCGGAAGCCACCGCCGGCCCAGAGGATGCGGAAAATCCTCTGCGGACCCACCAAAGACCCACCGCCACATTAGGATGGCTGGTGGGTCCTGGTTTCCGTCCGCAGATTTTCCACCGCGGTTGGCTTACAACGCGGCAGAAAAGCACTAATATGGTGACGGTGTCTCTCAGACAGCGTCATCCAGATTAGGATTGGCTCTGAAACATGCTTTTCTGCGTCAGCTTTTCCACCGTGGAAAAGCATGTGTAAATTCACTGCGGGGGCCCATTGCGGGCCCCCTAGGTGAAGGGGGGGTGGGGGGGTGCACATTGGGGGTACCTATGGTACCCCCCTGCATTTGTATGCAGAAAGCGGCAGGCACCGCGCGGTGCCTGCCACTTTCTACATACAAATACAATGCGTGCATTTTTAACATTGCTGCGGGTGCAGCTTGAAGTTGCACCCGCCGCAATGTTAAAAATAGAGAATGTGACCGGCAGGGTGGCAGTCACATCCTAATTGCACAGGAGGGAACTCCGCAGCCCATGCGGAGGTTCCCTCCTGCTCTATGGTGGCGGACGGACTCAAGTCCGTCCGCCATCATAATGTGCCCCACGAGGTTAATAAAACAGAATTTTTCCCTTTAAATATTTTTTGTACCCCTGATATGGTACCTGTGGCAGATATTATTTGGCAAAAAAATTAATTGAAATATCTCGGTATTTTATTCTCATCCTCCATACCATCAACATTAAAATTAATTAGTGATTTTATTTTTGATTATGTTAAAAATAAAGTCTCTAGATGGCCTTCTCTTCATCTTACTTGGTGGGGGAGAATGGAATCTATTAAAATGAATATTGCACCTAAAATGTTTTACTCACTTGCTATGATCCCCACTCGATTTCCACTAAAATTCTATAAAGATGTTGATAAAATGCTCTCCAAATTTCTCTGGAACAATAAACAAACCCAAATTTGTTACAAAAAATTGAAAATACCTAAATGCCATTCCGGATTTGGCCTTCCAGAGTTTCTTCTTTATCATAAAGCATTTATATTGAAACAAAGTTCCTTATGGTTTAATACCTCCTCTGTAGGTAAGCCTCCTATTTGGTTTGATATAGAAACATCACTTGTTTATTCTTTTCCATTACCCAGCTTGCTTACAATGTCTCATAAATCTACAATTATTCACCAATCACCTATAATAACATCTTCAAGATTAATACTTAATGATTTAGATTTAAATGTTGCTTCTCCCTTAAGTTCTACAAGGATTTATCACTATGGTATAGTTCTGTTATTAAACTAAATAGAAATATGAATTTCTGGAATTCATGGATTAAGGCAGGTATATTTTATCTTAAAGATTTATTTTGTGATAATGCTTTTATTCCATTTGCCATTTTACAATCAAAATTTAAGTTACCTAATGCTGATTTTGTTAAATATCGATTTTTATGCAATTCAATTTTAGACTCATTCCCGAATGGTATCCCATCTACTGTCACAACAGATTTGACAATTTATCTTCACGCTGTATCTGCATCTTCAAATGCAGTATCTATTTTGTATAAAAAATTAGCTACTTCAATAGGTTCCAATCTTAATGTAATTTCAACATTTTGGAACGCTAAACTTTCCATTTCCATATCAACTGACTCTTGGAAAGTTATTTGGCTTAATAGCATTTCTGGTTGGTTACCGGTGTCTCTCTATCAGACCACTGCGTATATTTTGTTTAATTATTTGTGGACACCGATATGTTTGCATCGTGCTAAATCACTTACATCTGATATTTGTTGGCATTGTAACTTGCACCCTGGGTCTTTACGTCACATGTTTTTTGAATGCCCTATAATTTTAAAATTTTGGTTTGAAGTTTAGAACGTTATATTGAAAATATTACCTATTCAGGATGTTCTTTCATATAAATTGTTAATCTGTAAATCTGTTGTTCTGGTGCATCCTCTTAATGAATCTGAAGCAAAATTGTTTAATTTCTTAATTTCAGCTGCTTTAAAATCAATCACTTTTTGTTGGAAAGATGCTTCTTCTCTATCTGTTCATGTTTGGTGGTCCTGCATCATTTTTACAAGAAGAGGTGCCCAATTATCATTATATGGAGTTAATCATAATCTGCTTTCTTATCAATCCTTCTGGTCACCTATAGACTCATATTTGTTGTTATGATAATAAATGTTCACTATTGTTCTGTTTAATTTCTCAATTTTGTATATGCAATATTTATATGTTATTAGTAACTCTACTTTCTATATAAGATAATATATTATATACCCTCTTTCTCTGCCCCTTTCCCTTCTCTCTATAATAATTTTCTTTTCCCTTTGATTGATTGTTATGTTATTGTAATCTAATGACCTATTATAGTTTGCTCATAATTTGTATTTATCAATTGTTTAGGTTTTATTGCGATTTACTATGTTTCTGTATTGTCTATTTTATGTCACTTTTTTGAAATTTCATAAAATTATTCTGAACTTAAAAAAAGAAATACGATCAATCGCTTACTCCATACTGCATTTCACTGAGTTTAGTATGGAATTATTAAACCAAAAGCCTAAGTAATTGATCTTAGAACTGTTCCAACAAAACCCGGTGGCATCAAAATGTGTTTGAAACACGATTTGGTAGTGGGTAGATTTTCTGTTTTGTTAGAATTAATTTTATACCCTGAAACAAGGGAGAAGTCTGACCTTTCTTGCATAAGGGGAGGGATAGAAGTTTTGGGATGAGATATAATGGGTAAGATGTTGTCCCCATAAACAGATAACTTCAAATGTTGATCATCATAAACAAAACCCAAAATAGATGTATTTTGATGAATATGAGATAAAAAGGGTTCAAGTGATAAAATAAAAAGGAGGGGTGAGAGAGGGTAACCTTGACGCACACCGTGCTGTAAATTAAAAAAATTGAGAGACAAGACCATTAACTACAACAGAAGCTTTAAGAGCTGAGTATAACAGAGAAATCATAGAAATGTATTTAGGACCAAAACCATGCCATTGAAGAGCTTTAAATAAAAAGTACCAGTTCACTCTATTAAAACCTTTTTCTCCATTGATGGAGACTGTAGCTAGAGGAAATGGAAGAGTTGAGGCCTTATTCAAAACATTTAATAAAAAACAAGAGTTGTCTGATGTTAATCTACCTTTAACAAAACCACATTACTCTAAGCCAATTAGTTTCAGTAGAAGAGGTTCAAGGCGTATCACAGCAATTTGGCGAAAATAATGTAGTCCACATTCACTAGGGAAATAGCATGATAATTTTGACATTGTTTGGGATCCTGACCATCTTTATGGATTAAACAGATTGTAGCTTCTAAAAAAGTGCCCTGCGCCTTATCAGAAGTATGAAAATATTGAAAGAGCTATAAAGGTTTTGGCAAAAGAAGATTTGAGAAATGCAAATAAACTTCTACAATGAAACCATCTGATCCTGGAGATTTATTTTTGTAAGAAGACTTAAAGATTGAGATATTTCCAAGATCAGATTCTAGAGGAGCAAAATCCAGGTTTACATGAGATGATGGTGGAACATGGTTAAGATATGTATCGATAGAAGAGGGATGTGAAGAGGAATCTGGGGTATATAGATTTTTATAAAATTCTATGAATTCATTTTAGATGTCTTGGTCTTTAAAGAGGAGTTTTCAGTCTGATGAATGAATAGAATCTATCTAAACACGTTCCTTCTGAGATTTAAGGTAATTTGCCAGGAACTTGCCAGCTTTATTCCGTCCACCATAATACCGAGCACTCGTTCGGAGAAGAATAGATGAAGCATTATCAGTTGATGTTTTATTAAAGTGAAGTTTTGCACGAACATGCTCCTGTGAGGTAGATCAGATGGGGATGTATCAAATTGGTGCTCTAAACATTGGATATTAACTATCATAACTTTCTGCAGATTAAGTAATTGTTTCTTTTTCCTGGAAACATAGTCTATAATGAAACCAAGTGCCGTAGCTTTAAAAGAGTCCCAAAGTGATGAAGGAGAGGTATCTGGAGACGTATTTAAGGTAAACAATTCATCCGTATAGGAAATAAAAGAGGAAGAAAAAAGTGTATCTTGCAAAAGAATTATTAAACCTCTATCTACAAGATCTAGGTGTCGAGTGGAGCAAGTCAATGTCGCCAATAACCAGGGGATTGTCGGAGATGACAATGGGTTCAATTGAGGAGGAAATAAGGTTCTGTGTTGAAGCAGGAGAAATAAAAATATACAGCTAGATTCAGGAAGCCAAATTGCGATCGCAATAGTTGCGAATAAGTAATTGTGATCGCAATTTGAATAAAAGGAATTCATGACAATGTAATCTCTAAAAATGCGAATTCGCTAAAGAAAAATTGCGATTTCGCAAATAAATTCGCAGAATCCTGGAAGAAGCACATTTGCGAATCTGAAATTGCGAGAAACCATGGAATCTGTGAATTTATTTGCGAAATCGCAAAACAATCGCAATCGCTATTCATGAAAAATCGCAAAATGCAAAAATCCTGAAAATCGCTATTTGCGACGCGCAATTTAAGGAGAACCCAAACCAGGTGGTAACCAGTATGGAAATATTTTTTTCTCCAAAAAAACGTTTACAAACTACCAACAGGTGCAGGCCTGACCAAACATACTTAAGGATATGCAGCTGGAGCATGAGGACTTTCACAATGCCAGGACTCTACATGGTGGTCAGGCGGCGAAGGCTACAGCGAGCAGCACGGAGCAAACGTAGGATCCAGGAGCGGATATTCCGCCAGCGGGTCACCCTTCTGGGCCAAACCAGGGAGCAAATTTACGCTAAGTACCGCCTGAATGGGGCAATGATCATCAAGCTGATCCGGGACCTAGACCCCCTGATGCAGCACCCAACAAGGAGGACCAATGCCGTGCCCACCCATGTCCAGGTATTGTGCAGCCTGCACCTTCTGGCCTCCGGAAGCTTCCAGGGGATAGTCGCTGTTGCAAGGGGATATCCCAGCCCACCATGTCCCGCTGCCTAAGGAGTTTCCTGGAGGCTATGCTGACCCGGCTACACCACTACATCTCATTCCCGACCAGCCAACAGGACTTGAAAGACACCAAGCTTCAATTTTACAACGTAGCACAATTTCCACATGTAATAGGATGCATTGACTGTACCCACATCCACATCTGCCCACCAGCACAAACGGAATACATGTATCGCAACCGCAAGTCCTACCACTCTCTCAATATCCAGATGATGTGCAATGCTAAGACAATCATCACGGACATAGTGGCACAGTACCCGGGGAGCACACATGACTCCTTCATATTCCGGCACAGCGGCATTCACACACGACTGGCCAGGGGAGACTTTGGGGAAGGACACCTACTAGGTAAGTACACATGCCCCAAAATAGTACACTGTGATAATGTAGCTGCGCTGAACAGGCACTCACCCTCTGCTCCTATCATTTAGGTGACAGCTGCTACGCTCTCCGTGAGTACCTCCTCACCCCATACCTCAACCCGGCAACACCACAGCAACAGCGTTACAATACTGCACACATAAATTGCATTGAGAGGACATTTGGCCTTTTGAAGAGCAGATTCTGCATACTGCACAAGACTGGTGGGGCCATCAAATACGAGCCTGAGGTCTGCTGCCGCATCTTGGCCATGTGTGCAATCCTCCACAACATTGCTACCAAGCGCAGGATACCTGTAGAGATCTCTGGCAGTGAGTCGGAAGGGGACAACCGACCACCTGCACATGTGCGTCATGCACGCGGGGAGAATCCTGCAGAAGGACACAGGCGCCGGAACCAAATCAGCATGAACTATTTCTAGTGCACCCACTCCCCACACCCATTACTTCACTCATGCATGACAATAGTAATAATGACATGAGTCAGATTAAGTTTGACAGAATATTTGTTATTGTTATAGCACAATAAAGTGGGGATTCCCCAAACTGTAACATGATTGCCATATTGCGTCATATGTCCCATGTTCTTGAGGAGGGCATGCTTGTAGCAGCAGCATGGCCCTTCATGGTACTAATCAAATGTTCAATGCCGCCTCCGGGCAGATGCTCCCAACCTTCTTTCCACATCCTTCTCCTGGTTCGGCCGTGAGGCAGCAGAGGGCCTGCTGCTGCGGCGGGGTGCTACCACCAGTGGCACGGATTGGCTACTATGGCTGGAATTAGCCTCACTAGTGTCGTCGTCCCCGCCTGGCCATGGCCAGTTCCCTGCATACTCTGTACTGCTTTTGTCACTTGCTCCAGAGCTCTCGCGACGACCTGACAGCACTGGACCATTTGCACCTGCATGGCCAAAGAGCGTCGTGAGAGCTGGGAGGTCGCGTTGCCAATAATATAATTGGACCGCGTGTATGCAGACAGGTGGGTCAGCAGCTGCTGGTGTCTGCGCCGGTTGATGTCCCACTGGCTGTACATTGCCTGGGTGTTGGCCTCCATAGCAGCTGTCATCCTCTCCATGCGGTCTGACATCTGACCAACATTCCTGGCGGTCTTGTTCAGCTGGAGATGTATAGCTGCGAGATGACGGCTTGTGTCTGGTGGACGTGGAGCATACGGCACTCAATAGAGAGCCCACCTGCCCACACGTTCAATCCCTTGCCAGCGCGTGAAGTGGTATTGCGCAGCTCCCTCACCAATCTGCTTGACTGGCTCTTCACAGCCGCAGGGCGGCGGGTTTGTCGGCGTGCTGCTGCTGGTGTTGTCAGCCCCACTGGTGGTTGAGTCACTCGCGGTGGTACTGCTGCGCCTGTTGGCGCAGAGGTGGCACTGTCCACAGGGGCAGGTGGTGGTATGAACGCTGGTGCGGCAGCTTGCCCTGATGGTCCTGGCTGTGGGGATAGATGTAAGTCTCCCTCAGTTTCCTCTGTTATATCCTCAATTTGCAGGGCATCGCTGTCCGTACAGGGTACTTCAGCGCCACCTGAGATGTAAAGTGGACGTTGATTAGTTACATGTTTCTTCCACTTTAAGCTTCCTACATGCATGCAGGCTACCATTCCCTGACTCGCTGCAGGATTGACTCTCACTAAACAGGTCTGGCTGTATGGGGCTAGATGGTAATTGTGGTCAGACTACATGTCCCACAATGCAATAGCGCTTTTGTGGTGTGCTTTGGCTGCATGACTGGGGTTTGTAATGGGATGATCTGGAGTCATGGCCATTGTTAGGGGACAGGGGGTTGCAGTTGCATGGCACTTACCTTGTGTATCTTGGGTGCGTCGGGAGGAGTCCAGCTGGATCACCCCGATGCATGCCTGCGGATTAATGGTGTCCTCTACTCAGTCCTCGAGTGGTGTGTTTGGTGGGCCAGTGGACTCCCCTCCACCTGTCGCAACACGCTCCCCTAGCCTCTCTGCGATCCTCTCCTTTGCCCGCCCTCTGAGGTCGTACCATCGTTTTTTCAACTCATCCACAGAGAGCTGGGTCACCCCCACAGAATTCACTTTTGCGCGGATGCGCACCCAAATCCTCCTTTTATCGGCCTCAAGCGCCCTTCTTGAGTCTTGCCCGAAGAGGCGGTTGTGATCCTTGCACACTCCCTCTATCAGATATTCGAGCTCTTGCTCGGAAAATTTTATTTTCCTTTTTCTTCCTGTGGAAGTTTCACCTGCATCTTCCTGTGACATGTTGTGGACTGGGGTGCCTCCTGGATTTCACCTGTAGGCACTCTGGAGGGGAGCTCTGGCAATGCTGCTTCCACTTCAGGCTCTCACTGCTGAATAAGGATGGAACCTGCCTACTTCCTGGTTGTGATGTCATCACTGTGCTCAGAATGCGACTTCCCGTTTTTGCGATCTCGCAATTAGCGAGATCGCAAGTTGCGATTTCGGTAATTGCGAGATCCCAATTTAAACACGGGTATCGGCCGAATCTGCAATTTTTTTCCGATTTTAGGAAACTCGCAATCGGCGATTGCGGCCGATTGCAAATCGCTTTCTTTTTGCAAATTTTCATGAATGCCATTCTGCGATTTCTAAATTGCGATTCACTTTTTCTCGCAATTTAGGAATCGCAGAATTTGACATTGATGAATCTGGCTGATAGTCTAAACTGGTCAGAGTGCCATGTGGGGGAGAGAAAAAGGAGAATTCTGTGTTATCAGGATAACAGAGCCTCCAAGCATCCACAAGGTGTGTCTGAGATATTGTACTTTGAAATTGTTTGTGGGTCTTATGAGGGATGACACGGACTTAGGATTGTTGATCCATGAAAGGGTCAATCACTTGGTTACAGTTACCTCCTAAAATAAAGAATTTATCTTTATGTTGAATGCATGTTTTTGTGATATTAGACCAAAAGGAATATTCCGTTTGAGTTGACCATAAATATTAAAAACTGCAAGAGAAATATTGTAATTGAGCAACTTAACTAATATCCATCTAGCTTCTAAATCAATTTCTTTAGAAATAACAGACCATTTCAAACGTGTACACACTAGAATAAATACTCAATTTTTCTTAGTGGTCGTCGAAAACACCAAGACTAAACCTACCCACTATCTTTTAAGCTTCAAAGCCTCTGTCTCTGTCAAATGAGTCTCTTGCAAAAAAACTAAGTCAGGATTATATGAGGCTAAATAAGATAGTATTCTGTGCCTCTTTATAGGATTAATGAAACCTTTCACAATCCATGAAACAACTTTGAATGTAGGAAAAATTTATTAAATATAAGAAACACACGATTAACATCGATGAGGAGAAAGAAGAGTCTTGAGAAAAGAGAATTATAGAGTTAAATATCAAATTAAATCATTAAGAAAAAGGAAAGAGAAAAAGAGAAGGGAAAAAGAGAAGGAATAAGTGAGATGGTAAGAAAAGACAATACATGTCATACAAAAAAATGACTGAAATACATACCTGAAGGAGAAACAGACAGATACTAGGACTGGCGACAGACAACAAAGACGGCACACCCGACAGCGGAGAAGAACCACGTCGGGAAATCAAAAAGGAAGAGGAGGTTAAAGAAATGAATATGTAGGGAATCCAAACTATCTGTAATAAAGGTAAAAGTAAAAAACATGACATGGATGATTATAAACAGATATAATTACCAAAAACATAACCTGCAAAGGAAATGATTAATGAGGGTTAGAATGAACGTTACATGAGCCTTTAAAACATGAGACTTTCACATCAAAGTCACGTTATGGAAGGAGGACAGGCTGTATCCATGGTGGTCGAAGAGTGTGAATGAAGACATTTTTAAAGGTCTGCAGGGTCTTCAAAAGTAGAGGTGTTGTTTTGAAAAGTTACATTGAGCAAGCATGGATGGAATAAACCATATCAGCACCAATGGAACGTAAAGCTGGTCTAAGATCTAGAAACTCCTTCCGTCGTTTGGCTGTTACTGTTGAGAAGTCTTGGGATATGAACACTTTAGATCCTGACCATATTATTTGCTTCTTAAGTATGGCCATGTTCAGGACTTGCAAAAGGTCAGTGAATTGCAATAAAAGAAGGATCATGCCACGCGGTCTTGAGGGAGCAGATGTGGAAGAAAGGCAAGGGCCCAGCCTATGGGCACACTGGATATTCAGAGAAGACGAAGCAGGGAGATCTAAAAGCTTCAGAAGAAAAGAGGTGAAAAAAGTCACAGTGTTATCTCCCTCGATACCCTCAGGCAGACCATACCAGCGCAGGTTGTTGCCCCTGTTTCTGTTTCCAAGATTCTCAGCAGATTTTTTGAAGAGAACCACCTTCCTTTTCAAAGATCACATTTTTGTAGAGGTATCTTGAAGGTCACTGACATGATGTTTGACCGTAGATAGCCTGGAGTCAAGCGTCAAGCATAAACCATTAAGTATTCAATACCTGAAGGCGTATATTGGTTTCCTCTATGAATGGGCGTACAGCACGAATTTCCTCAAGAACAGTGTCTAAAGACACATGCGAAGCAGGTTTCGGTGGAGAAGGAGGATCTTGTTTGAGTGTTTTGTTAGTAGATGATGGCAAATTTAATTTTGAAGGCACAATGAATGAAGGAGCTGCTTTGGAAGAATTAGAATTAGCCATATTGACTGGGTTGAGCAAGTCATCCATAGAGGGTGTCAAGGAAGCTGAGCGCGTCGCAGGCAAACCAGTAGTAGACTGTTTGACAGAATGCAACAGCTGTTTAGATTTGCCCATGTAATACAAAATTCCAGTAGAACCAGCGTAGAATAGATAAATAAATAATAAGTTCTCCCTTTAATGAGAAAAAAAAAAATAAAAAGACCTGTGGTGTGAAAAATGCCCTTTTGAGAATAGCTGGGTCAAGGTACCAAGAGTAAAGAGATATAAGTCTCAAAAGCCAGTGCGCAAACACAGTACCTTATGTGAGTAGTAGAGCTGAGAGGAACTTCCAGTCAGGAGAAGAAGCAAAATGGCAGCGGGAAGGTAGGAGAAGGTGTCTCACACGTTTTACATATCAAAAGGTAAGAGGAAAGGTCCAAAATACAGCCTCATGGTCAGGGGACATTCCGCCACAGAAACCTCCCCCTGGAGTCCAGAAAACGGCAGTGGAACTGCCGAAATCCCCATATGATCTACCAATGTAGTGCGGAGCTCCGAGCTCTGTCCCCCCACACTCTTCTTTCTAAGAGCAGCAATGGGATCACCACCTAAGTGCACATACATATAATGAACTGAAGATATCTACCCGCCCACAAACTCAAACAGTTCTGCTTCCAGGAGGAAGATAAACCTGATCCTGTTTTTATAACAGAAACCCGGCTCCAAGCAAAAGCCGGTGAGCTAATAGTCAAGCTCTGCCTCCAGGCTTCTAAATACACCAAAGGGACAGACCTTAAAATAAAGGGGGGTTGACATTCTTGTTAAAGAGGGTTTTAAATACTGCTTTGAATCAACGCTGTTCACGGATTGTGAAAGTATGTCATTTGTCATCTCCTTGACCTCTATTTACAACTTCTCTGGGATACTCATCTATAGGCCCCATGGCCCATGCAGTCATTTCACCCAGGCCCCTCCAGAAATAAATGCCAGCCAGGTACTCAACAAGCAAAACTTTACAGTACAGGGCGATGCCGATTTCAACATTAATTTGGAAGACTCAGGGGCCCACAAGCAGCGGGGCTTTAGAATGATTTTTCTTCCTTACAAATGTCCCAAAAAGTGCCTGGGCCCTCACATAAAAGAGGCATCTACTTGACCCCATTTTTACTACTGACCCTCTTCTAAATGTCCTGAACCCCCAACCAGTATTATGGTCAGATCACTAAATTATCTCCTTCATGGACAATACCCTAAATGGCAGCCCACCTCCCAAACTAATCACTTGGAGAGACCGTAGCTGGTCAAAATGTAACTTCAAAAAGTGGAGGCAGGTTCTTAGGGGATCTACACCAAACCTAGGAAAGGACCCTCAGATCAGGAATGCAAAGATTACCGATTGGATGAAAATGTCAATGGACCAGATCATTCCTATAAAAAACGCTCACACAGCAAACCATTAACACATCTGCTCCTTGGTATACCTTTTCACATGGCTCATGGGGACACTGTCGTCTTCTTCTAAGTTAGCATGAGCACACTGCAGATTGCCTGCTGCTTTGCGCACGTTACTACACAAGTTTATTTAGAAAAGGCCTTCATTGCCATTTTCACATGAGAACCTACTGCTGTGTTCAGACTCTGCAGGTTCCTGGGATTTAGCCTGAACATTGTGAGCAAGGCCGATCAACAATGCCCCGTTGATATTCTGTTCTGGTCAGGCCCTAGCACATAGACAAAACATACAGATGCAGCTGTTGTTTGGGAATACGTACTTTGGTCCTATTAGAATACATAAATAGGTAGCACACACTTGGAGAGGGACTTTTCCAAGGAGAAGAGCAAAACAGCACCTACGTTGTAGATCTACCACCTATAGACTGATGCACGGCGTCCGCAGATAACGCCCAGAGATCTTCTAATACATAATCATTCTTCTTCTATGCAAGGGGAGGGAGGTTAGGCTACACAGTGTTTTCATAATGTCAGATCCTTTCATGATTTACGGACAACTTGCTTTGCTGACCGTATTTGTGTTATGCATTTTCTTGCTTTTTGTGGCATGTATATTGCATGGTAGAGCACAATGGTTAAAATTAATATTTTACATTTGTTCGCGTCTCTGTCTTATTGTGGACAAGTACAAGAGTGTGAGCGAAAGGGTGTGTCTTGCAACTGTGATTCCTGAGAGAGTCGGGAGTGTTGTGTTCTGTGGTGTCTAATCACTGGTTTCTTTGTGAGTGAGTAGGCAAGTGAGACACTGTAGCTAGTCAGTCCTGGGTTCATGGGTACTAAGGTGGTATGATGACTCTGTCTCTATACACTAAGGTCCCATAAACCTATGCAAAGTTCTGTGTTTGTGCAGAAACCCTGTAACATGGCACAGCCAACATTTGGCCCGGTACTTATTAACAAGACCCCTGAGCAGTGAAGGTGCTTGTCCACGATACCCTCTCACCAGTTCCCGGAGACGTCTTTGGTGGATGGGCTTCGCCTCCTGCATTGGTAGGGTATACCTATTTCTGTAGGTTTTTCTAGCTTGAAGTTTATAAGGTTTTTTAGACCTATTTTGCGCTACCGTTTTATTCAATCTTTTCACTTTTCACATGGGACAATCGGTCGCTATACCGCGCTGTGGTTACATATTATTTGACTCAACACGGGGTCCCCGATGCGGGGGCTACCTTTATTTTCGTGGTTGAAGTGGATCCAGCATACTCCTTCATTGTGTTTTATTCTTGAGTTACTTTTCCCGCAGTTGATGCTAATGATAATTTTTTTCATGCTTAGACGGCCGCTGCACCTCCAGCAGTGTATCGTCCTTATGCGATGATTGAAGTTCCGTTGACGTCCTGGGAGCATACTATTTGGTTTAATGGCGTCTTTCCTCACCCTATCTCGTTTGTTGGTAAGGGCCCCTTTTCAATCAATGGGGCTTCTTGGCCAGTTTTGGCTCGTTTAACACCACATCCAAATTATCTCAATGTTACTATTGTGGGAGGCGCAGTGTCGCAAACTTCTCATTAAGATGAACAGAGCACATGGGGGACCTCTACCAAAATGGCGCATTCCAAATCAAAGACCAGTTCTTTGCCAATGGAGACGCAGCACCTATGGAGTTGTTCATGTATATAAGGCTGCAACAGAGTGTGAGGGCTGCAGCCCATGCCTACCCTGATGAGCCTTCTACGATGGGCCCGCTGCATAGGCTTCTCCAAAACACAAACTCAGTCCACGTGGTATCTCAGATCTACCGTACCACTCAGGCAGAGTCTCGAACACATGCGGAAAAAGTGAGAGAGCACTGGGAGAGAGAACTCAGAGAACCCTTGAACGTCAAAAGTGACAAAACTGCTACGAGCAGATGGGTAAAATATTGGCCAATAGCCAATTGAGAATCATTCATTATAAATACCTTTAGAGATTATACTACACCTCTGCGAAGCTGTTTAAGTTTAAATTACGAGACAGTGATACCTGTGATGGATATGGTCAGGAAAACAAGGGTTTCCTGCATCTGGCATGGGAGTGCACAGAGATTAGGCTAAATTGGGAGACAGTGATGGAAGTGCTGATGCACATGACCACGATCGCAATCACACAGACTCATGCAGCCACGCTCCTGTGCTACACGGCAGATATACCTCCGATACATTGGAAATTCGCTGCCCTGAGCCTCTTATTAGCCAAACCGTAGTGGCTTGTCAATGGGGTAGAGAGAGGGCGCCTAAATTTAAGGACTGGATGAGAGACATGCTTTTATGACAAGAACAGACACTGATATAAGCAAAACTGCTACCCACAATTTCGAGACCCAGAGACATTTGGGACCCGCTGCACACATATCTACTTACATGTCCAGAGGCGGTTGGAGCCATTTACAGACACCTCGCTGCCGAAGACTAGGTCAGATAGCATTGGGAGATGCCAGCCTAGGAAGGAATTTCCTTGCAGCCTTTGCCCATATCCCCCCTGCCCCTCATAAGCACATGTTCATGATAAAGGAGTGCGCTATCCCTGAGATCCCTAGATCCCTGAGGATTGCAGCTAGGAGCCACGGAGTGCAGCCCCTTCCGGAATGTACCCCTATTAAAAATGCAAACAGGCCCTACCCCATCACCACACAAACGCAGAGTTAAGCCTGCCCCGAACAGGGAGACTTATCCACATAGTAGGAGTGGGCTGAGGGCTGGAAATGTTTGTCAATGCCCTGGGAATTCTCTGTAATGTGCTTTTACTGTTATACTGTATTGTTGATGTGTGCTGTACTGGAAAAGTAAATAAAATTAATTAATGTTACTATCGTAGTGCTTCAGTTGCTATTTACACAAGTAATTCATCTTTATTGGCGAGACATACAGGTTATGTCTCGTGGACTTTTGGTAGCTCCGGCTGGTGCTGCACCTCCGGCACCAGTGCAGGGCGAAGGTCTTGTGATTATCCCTGTCATAATTAACTCTGGAATGAGCAAATGTCCTCATAATCATGAAGACCTACCATTTTGGATAGCACCGAATATTGAGCAGCTTGAGGCTGTTTTTCCACACATTTCTCCTTTTGAGAAATACAGAATTCTTACAATGTGTTTGTCAAGTGGTCTGATTCCTCCTTTAGCGGACTGCAACACATGGGGGGCTGTGTTTGCTTCAGTGTATACACTGTGCTTTGGCTCTCGCGCCATGAGCGTTCTGCAGAGTGTTCTGAAATGTGTACAGGATGAACATGAGGTTGGTCCAGCCCTGGGTTTGGGGATGAAATTGGTGGCCATGTTCCCTATTGTCTCCAATATGATTCTGGCCAATATTAATGGTGAAGCAGTTTGCTTGCAGGTGTGCCAAGGCCTAGCAGCGGTGGCAGATGCTGATCGGGAGCGACAGTTGTCAATAATTATTGCGGATGTTTATAAATCCATAGGGACGCAATAACTTGGGGGTCCAACCATTTACACAGTCACAGAGGAAACCCTCTCCATGACAAGGAGGGTCATTCAGTCTTTTCAAAAAAGACATGGAATAAACATTTAAGGTGGCAACACCAGAAGCCTAGTTCTTGGGCAGGTTCGCCTCCACTGACGCTTCTGAATGTAGATATGATTTACGTGAACGCTCTAATTTACTTTAAGATAAACAATTGTTCGGGGGTGGCCTAAGTAGGTCCTGAACAACAAAAAAGCATTAATCTAGTATTGAGTCAATCATTGGAGCAAAGCATGTAGGGTAACATGTGAAAGAATATTTATTTCATATTTTCACACGTAAAGATGTGTTGAGGTGCTCACATGAGTGACAGAGTGCATAACGTGACTTGAGTGAACAAAGTGAAAGTATACGAAATGTCACATGAAAACATCAAGGTGTAAGCTACTGAGCTATATACAATGGGGTGGGGGATTTTCCTTGGGTGGGTCGACGACGTTTCAATCTTTAACAATTTAAGATCATCATCAGGGCAGGGTGAGCTTCCTGAAACTATAGTAAAGTGAGTTAAGTTAGCACTTGGCCCTATAAAATAGATTCTTAACACAGTGATTTTGTGGCATGATAAACATAGTTTGCATGCACATTGTATATAGTAAAAAATTGGTCTAGCAACAGTGTGTTGGTGCGCTGGCTGCCTGCTCAAAGTTGGATATTGTGAGTCAATGGGCGCGCTTATAAGTTTCAGCATTTTGGTTGAACTTACTTAGCCTCTTTAATGGCCCAACTTGGGGATCCTATTATCTGCGAGTATCTGTCTTGGGCTCAATCAGGGATTGGATCTGTGGTTTGGGAGATTGGAATTAGTTATGTTTCAAGGTGGACAGGGGGATTTACTCCCACAGGCACAGGCAAAGTTTCCCTCAAAGTCGTTGTTTCTTACATGAGACTGAGAACAGAGGGGATGGGTCTAGTCGAGTGATTCACAAGTTAATCTTATTTCCAGGGTATCTAGGGTAACGAGATAGGTGATTAGCTGCTTGGGGTGAACAGTTCAGCAATTGAATACAATTTCCTACATGCTTACTTGAAGGTCAGTGTCATTTATTTCCGTGGTGTTTGCATTAGTTATGGGTATCTTTTCTTGGCGCCACGACCTATGTATTGAAAATATTTATTTCATAATAGCCATACTGAGGATTCCTGTGCCATGCAGTTTTGATTAGAAAAGAAGCTCAATATAATTACCACTGTGGCACACGGGGTCCCGCCTGGAGCAGGGGACAAGGGTAAACCGGATTTAAAACCGAGTTACTTTGTAACAGGCATTATTGAGCGATTCGGGGTGGTATTGTATCGCAGGACAAGGATGCTCTTACTTAATCGCTGCGGCCGTCATTGTGGTTCTGTCTTCCTCGCTGCTCGTGCGTCTTCCGTATGAGGAGACACTGGGTGGCGTGGCGTTTAATGTACTTCCTGGTTTTCTATGACGCATGCGTGAGGTACGAGAATCCTACGCATGCGTAGACGATACTGATCGTGAGGCAAGGGCCGAACGGCAGTGCCAGCAATAAGCATGGGCGAATTTTGCGAATTCGCGATCCGTGAATTTGCGGATTTGCGAATTCGCGATCCGCAAAATTCACGAATTTGTGCGAATTTGCGGATTTTTGTGTGTTCGTGGGGTTTTTTGCGTGTTTGCGGGGTTTTTTGCGTGTTCGCAGGGCTTTTTGCGTCTTCGGGAGCCGCTTGCATAGCGAAGTTACCCATGCAGTCGTTTATGGGGGAGGGAAAGAGAGATAGATAGATAGATAGATAGATAGAAAGAGAGAGAAAGAGAGGGAAAGAGAGAGGGAGAGAGAGAACGAGAGAAAGAAAGAGAGGCCGGATCTCTGAAGGGCCAGATTCCTGAGTTGCCCCTACAGAACATACAGCTTTTTATTTTTAGCAAAATGCATATGAAAATTGTGCTGTAAAGGTCTCTTTTAGTTTAACCCCTCCTGAAAACTCAAAATGGGTGTATTTGCCATCCTCTCCCTTCTTCCTGTTTTTTATATCTGTAAGTGCTCCCTGATGAGGTTTAACTCCTTGGACAGGTGCCTCGTTGCCTACTTGTAACTATTCTCTGACCCTGCTTCAAGGGTCAGAGCAGGGTCAGAGAATAGTTGCAAGTAGGCAATGAGGCACCAGGAAGCAATTAGCAGCAGGTGTCCAAGTTGAAGTTAATTTGTTTGTAACCCTTTTGTAAAAGGTTACAAAGAAATTAGGTTCAACTTTTGCACCTGCTGCTGTAACCCTTGCTTGGCTGAAAATTCGTCCCCGCTGATTCGCGGATTTTACCACGATTTCGCGAGATTCGCGGATCGCGAAATCGCGGAAAATCCGCAAATTCGCCCGCGAAACGGATTTTACGCCCACCCTTAGCCAGCAATGAGCATGCTCCCTGTGTAGACGCTGGGAGTGCGTGCTGAGTGTTCTTGTGAGACAATTAGCAGGATTAGTCTATTTTGGAGTTTCTTATCGATGTGCTACACTCTTAATGGGTCAGTAAAATTACAAAAATATTAACTTAAAAATTACAGACACTGACATACGCATGCAATATATCATGTGTCTATAGTGCCTAGAGCTACTCATATTGGATGGTTCTTTTTATGATGAAAACTTTAGCGCTGCATGTGTCATCAGTGAGAATGCATGTAAAAGGTGGCACACTTAAGTTGGGGCTGAAGGTACATAGTAGTTGCATTACATGTCTAGATACATAGTATAGATATATTTAAGAAAAAACATTTCTACAATACCAGTGCTCCTTAGGTGGCGCAGAACCGTGCACATGATTGGGCTTTTTAGGTATTAGCAATACATGCTGGTGAATCATACAACGGGTCTTCAGGTCTTCGTCAGGGGTTTACAGGTAGAGTACAGGCATGTTAAGTGCAAGTGTTCCACTCATCAAGAGTGTTGAGACCTCTCTCAATGGTTTGCAATTATAAATCCATTTGAATTCCAAACGATTCAGGGTGGTTTGTTGGTTCTCACCCCCTTGCACTGGGCAACAGTTGGTCTATCACCTGCCACTTTAGATCATTTTCTGAGTGTCCAAGTTCGAGGTAATGTTCCACAAGCGGTGCTGTGGCAACCTTGCAGTGGATTCTGCTTCTATGTTGGGAGATCCGGGTTTTAATCTGCTGGGTCGTCTGGCTATTATAAAATAAATATTTTCCATACATAGGTCGTGGCGCCAAGAAAAGATACCCATAAATACTGCAAGCACCACGGAAATAAATGACACTGATCTTCAAGTATGAACAAAACAGTGTCTTGGCTCCTCAACAGTAAGGCTAAACCTATTTAAACTACAAAAACAACACAACTGCCAATACTGGAAAGACTTTTTTCTTATTTAACAAAAGACTGCTATGAATAAAACATGGCAGTCTATTTTCACTTTTGTTGCTGGTTTATTATAGTCATTTTTTCAATCAGAACGCTTTTTCATTTTTTCCCAAAAACATTTCTGTGCATATACAAATACAAATATACAAAATATACAAATTTATACAAAATTTACAAAAGCAATATCAAAGACAAAATCTTAATTCCTAAACAACACAACCATACCAAACCTTTCTCACTAAAGGCACTCAATTCGCATTCACACACATAAACAAAACAATACCTCTGATGTATAGGTCAATGTCAACACAAAATATTTATATTGCAAAAGGTTAGAAAAGTGGCTCCAGCACACCTGTACCGGAGGTGCGCAGGAGCGGCAGGCGCAGCCATGCCGAGTCAGGCCACAGCCGAGAATCTGAAAGCCAGGCACAACATTCGCGCAATGTACTGCGTGGACGTAAGCACTGACCTATGCTGCAGGTTGACTCAACTGCACACAGTGACGGCAACTGAGCAGGAGCAGCCAGAGACATTGACTTTGATGTATGAAGCCTTTTCTGACAATGATGATGTAGTGAATATTAAACTACACTTGTCAGACACTACACCTGTCTATGTGTCATACATTACCTAGAAATATCGTCGTGTGATTTCTGTCCGTCTCAATCTACCATCTAGTGCTGCTGGTCCAGTTGCCTGTGGCTCTGCATGTTCTTGGTCATCATCGATATTCTCGTGATGTGTCACCTCCACCTCTGTGCCTTCCTTGGTGGCAAGATTGTGCAATAAGGCACAGGTCACTATTATCTTGCAACACAGGATGGGGGTGTACTGTCGGGCACCTCCACTCTTGTGGAGGCAGCGGAACCTGCTCTTGAGGAGTCCAAATGTTCGCTCCACTACGTTGCGAGTAGACCTGTGTGCCACATTGTATCGCCTTTTGGCTCTGTTGGTTGGGTTGAGGTACGGTGTGAGCACAAAAGAACGCAGGGCATATGCACTATCACCTGGGAGGGAATGAGAGGTACATGAGTTACAATCACATTGTACATGCAGCTGCCATTCATTGCAGGGTGTATTACACTTATTTACCTAGCAGATATCCATCTCCAGAATCTCCAGCAACTAGACGTGTGTATATTCCGCTGTTCTGGAAAATGTAGGAGTCGTGCGTGCTCCCAGGAAATTTGGCCACTATGTCGGTGATGATGTTGCCTGCATTGCATATTACCTGCACATTGATGGAGTGCGTAGACTTACGGTTTCTGTATATGTGTTCGGTGGCTGCAGATGGGCATAGGGGAATGTGGGTGCCATCTATGCAGCCTATTACATGCGGGAAGTGTGCCAGTCCATAAAAGTCAGTTTTTGTTTTTGCAAGTTCCGCAGGCGTGTCAGGGAACTGGATGTAATGTCCCATTCTCTGTATGTATGTATAGGCATTTATATAGCGCACTACTTACCCGGAGGGTCCCAAGGCGCTTCGACCGCTGCGAAACCCTTCCTGGCTTCCCTGAGAGATGGTCCCTTAATGGGTATCTCCAGGGTGAGACCAGGCATCCCCGGCGGTCTGGTGGGGCCGTTAGTGAGGATGAGGCAAGCTAATGCCCAGAGTTGCAGAGTGTGATCGCTGATCAGAGTGGGCACCGAGGCGAGAGAATTATCGAGTCCGCTGACCCTGGTCCAGGTTTCTGGACCCTGGTCCGCTGACCCTGGTCCAGAAACCTGCCGCGCCGGGAATCGAACCCTGGTCCCGGGCCGTCCTCTGCTCTCGGGTCTGCCGCCTCTAACCAGTGCGTCATGGCATCCAGGAACTTCCTGAAAAATCGTGACAGCCAACTCTGGGATACACCTCCTACTGCAGCTATCACACTCTGGTAGCTCCCAGAGGCCAGCAGGTGTAAGCTACTTAGCACCTGTACATGGGGTGGGATGGCGTGGGCCCTGGGTATTGGGTGGTCCAGGTATGGGTGGAGGTCCCTTATTAGGTCCATGATGGTTCTGGGTTGCAGCCTGTACCTCTGGATTATCTCAGGCTCAGTCAATTGGAACAGAGTGATCCTCTGCCTGTACACCTGCTCCTCCCTTAGCCATACCCTCAGACCTGCAGCCTTCGTCTCCTCTCAATCACATAGAGTGCCGCCATTTTTGCAACACTGTTGCATTTTGGGCCCTTTTTTATAGCCTGCACATGGTTACCACCTCCTTTCAGTCCATGGTAAATACCGACTCTTAAATACCGAATGTCATGAAATTCGGTATTTTTGACCTTTCCCACATCTCGATGGGCATTTTTTCCAATTTCTTATTTACCGATTCGATGAATAAGGACTCGGTAAATAAGGTATCGGTAAATACAGATTCGGTAATTATGGATTCGGAAAATACAGATTCGGTATTTTATCGATTCATATTTTCCGAATCGGTATTTTTTTGTCTCCTACATCTCTTTTTCCCAATACCGGTCGGTAACGGCCGATTTTACCGATTTTGGGCCGTTAAGAATCTATTTTGTAGGGCCAAGTGCTAACTTAACTCACTTTACTATAGTTTCAGGAAGCTCACCCTGTCCTGATGATGATCTTAAATTGTTAAGGATCGAAACATCGTCGACCCACCCAAGGAAAATCCCCCACCCCATTGTATATAGCTCTGTGGATTACACCTTGTTGTTTTCATGTGACATTTCGTATACTTTCACTTTGTTCACTCAAGTCATGTTATGCACTCTGTCACTCATGTGAGCACCCGAACGCATCTTTACATGTGAGAATATGAAATAAATATTCTTTCACATGTTACCCTACATGGTTTGCGCCAACGATTGACTCAATACTAGATTTATGCTTTTTTGTTGTTCAGGACCTACTTAGGCCACCCCCGAACCATTGTTTATCCTAAAATACGCTACAACCCCAGGTTTACTTTATGGGGTACTCTTGTTTCTGAAACCGCTCTCAAATTAAAACACCCAAGAGGTTCCAGGTTCCTGATCTCCATTCTCCAATTCGGCAGGGGAGGGCAACAGGATTGCAGACAAGGTGTGTCAATGCAGCCAAGGCGAGATCCCCAGCGCCAGTTTGATGTGAAAGTCAAGCAGCATGAACTACCTCAATGTCAAGCCCCGTTTCAAAAGAAAAATGTTGCCGCTTTGCCAGCAAAGTATGCCTCAGACAGTGAGAACCCTCCTCCTCGACAGGTGTTGGGCAATAACCCTCCTCAACAGCACGGCAGAAGTTACCATAGTGCGACAGACACTCCACCAGCGTCTGGAGGTGAAAGTAACAGACACTTTTATTACCGTTGAAACTGCTGACACATGTGTAGCTCCTCCTGATAGGCTTTATGAAGTGAGCCTCCAAATTGGGGGTGATAGTAAACGCACTGTCAAGGCAGTCTTTTGGGACAATCTAATGTCTTATTATATTTTGTTGACGGAGGTAGATTGGGCCCCCCCCCCTTTGTCCTCGCTTCCACTAGGGGAGAGGAGGTTATTTTACTGTTTTTCACAATATGTCCCATAGGATACTAAAAATGTTTAGACTTAGGAGTGGGCCCTAGCCTTAGCTCCTGCTTTATATCGCAATCAGGCTAGTTCGGACAAGGATTCGCCAGTGCATGTTATTCCTTTGTGTTCCACAACGCAGCCCCAACCAGAATATCCAGTTAAACATGATGCTAAAGCGTCCGTTGGTGACATTCTGGCTCAAGTGGAATACCAGTGTGTGATTGAATCCTGTGTTTCATCAATTAATAATCCTCCTTTTCCGATATTGAAACCGGACAGTTCATATCGTGTCGTTTTAGACTACAGACACTTGAATAGTTATGTTCGCACCTTTGTGGTTCAGAACACACACAGCTCTGCGTTAGTAAATAATAGTGTTTGAAAGAAATAGAAAACTACGTTGGATGTTTCCAATGGATTTTTCAGTCACACGTTGGCTCCTAAAAGCTGTGACTTGAATGCATTCAGAGCTCTAGGCAATCAAAGACGATATACGAAATTGCCTATGGGATATAAGAATAACTCCAGAGTGTTTGCAGCATGCATTGTGTTGATCTTACATGAAATTAACCCTGATGCCTACTCGTACATCAATGACGTATAATTGACGGATGACTAAATAAATCTGCATCTCATGCACGTGGATCGTATTGTCATGCATTTTGCAATGTGGGTTACAAATTCAATTTTGCAAAGTCGTATATTGCCTTTTTGGCTGTCCTTTTCCTTTGTTATGAGCTCAATAATGAAGGGAGGGGGTTGGCCCCCCACTTTTTGGAGAAGTGTGCTCAATTTGAACCTCCATCTAACCGAAAAAAATTACAATCTTTGCTGGGTTTCTTGAATTTTGGCAGGACTTACATTCCTGATTATGCCCAGCATATCAAACCGCTATAAGCTTTGATACAACCTTATTTTTCCACTTCCACTTGGCTTCTGGAACATACAGCAGTACATAGGTCTTTGCTGTCTGATCTGCTCACGACTAAATTCTTGTTAACTAGAGACAATATCACAAATTTGGTCATGAGGATTGTACCAGGAGAGTTAGGATTCACCTCCGTGACTTTCAATGCAGGTGTCACAGTTCCCATAGTTTTTCAATCACATTTGTATACTCCTGCAGAAATGTGCTTTTCTTCAACAGAAAAAAGTTTGACAGCAGTAACGATGGCAATTCTAAAGAAACTCTCTCTGGCTCAAGGTAAACACATTTTTATGGTTTCGCCGATGCCTGCCTTAGAGGCTGTCATGAAGACGAGTGTACCAAAGTCTAAAGCTTTGCATCCCCGTTGGATACAATGGGCTAGTTCATTGACATCAGCTGATGTCAACTTTGTCTTTGATTCTTCTTTGAAAACAAAGGAGTTTTTACAATATAAACATGTTCATCCTCCTCCTTTATCACTACTTGATTAGTACAAATATATAATTTACAATGAAGGGTTTAAACAGCCATTCATTGGTTCTAAACATGCTTATTCTGCAGCGTGCCCTAGAGTGGCAGGCACAATAGAGGATGATAATTTTAAATCCTCCTTGGTTCACACACAATCCCTTGGTGATTGCACAGCATAACTGGCCAAGTTACATGCTTTGCTTTTGGCTCTTGAGTTTGCTGATTCTGAAGTGCCTACACATGCAGTGTGCGATTCATTTTACTGTGTACTGTCCTTTAATGACATGTTGGTCTTTTTATAAACAAAATGATTTTCGTGATTCTAAAGGTACCAAAATAAAGCGTAAAATGCTTTGGGTCTGAGTGGCTGCAATTAATAAAAGTTTGCCACTCACACATGTTATCCATACATTGGGCCCTGAGTGTGTGGGAGCACATGTCATTGGAAATTCTAAAGCGGATGAGGCAGCCAAATCTGCAGTTGCCACATGCTCTGTAGCAGCCGTTACTAGGTCTATGACTACAATTGGTGATGCCTTTTTGGCAGCTATTGCCGCAAAGAAGGAGGGAACACAGTTTCTCCGGGGATTCCCTTCTCGGTATACCTATCACTTAACACCTGATCAAATTCCATTTGTAACTATTCCATCAATTGGTGATTGTGTAAATCCCAACGAGAATCGCAGACTTCCTTTGATTGTGGCTGCCTATGAAGGTATGCCTTCTGCACATGCCGAAGTGACAGCGACAATTTAATTTTTACAGCAACGTTTTGGGTGGCGTGGCTTATATCAACAAACACGCAAATATGTTCTTTCCTGTGACATCTGTCAACAGATGAAACCTTCAACTGGTTGACGTCCACCACACACTCAACTTTACATTTCGAATCAACCGTTTGGTTGTATTTATCTTGATCACTGCGGTCCTTTGACCTCAGATAATGCTTTTAAATATATTTTGCTTGCAGTGGATTCATGCACTAGGTTCCTTTGGGTTTGGCCACAACGCAGTGCTGATGCTTAAATTGTTATAAAAGATTTGCGTGCCTTTGTAGGGACTTATGCCTCTAGTACCTTCCATTCAGACCATGGTCCGACTTTTGCCTCTAAGGCTTACCGGGATGCAATTAAGTTTATGCGGGTGCAGGTGCAATTCTCGCCTCCATATAGGCCTGAGGGTATCTCTGTTGTGGAGCGGAGGAGCTGTGACTTAAAGCAATCTTTACCAGCAAGGGTATTAGGTACGGGTCAGGGCTGATTGACTCATCTTTATGGAGTCCAACATTCACTAAATAATCTCCCTAGAAGATCACTGGGTGGGTGGACCCTGTACGAAATGCTCTTTGGCATTAAGATGTTTGTGCCAAACCTTGATAGTATAGCTGTTGTGGCGGCTGCTGTAACATGATGTAGATAACCATTGTGCTTTGTTACAGGATCTACAAAAGAATAGTGACACTCCTACGAAAACCCATTTGCCCTCATCTACAAATGCAGCAGTGCTGATTCTGGTTTCTGGCTGACTTCCTAAAGGTGGTGATCTGGTCCGAGAGAAGATGGAAAACAAGAAAGAGTTTGGTCCATCGTACCGTGCTTGGTTTGAAGGGCACCCATACTGTGATCTTACCTCTGATACCTGGTCGCTAGGAGAATCAATTTATTTCTATTGATCATGTCACGTTACACCATATGGCTGATACTCAATAGTATGCCTACAAGCATTCTGCGTCTGCATTTTTCACTTCATCCAATGAATTCTGTTACCCAAATTCTCCCCAGCAACTAGAGGGGGGAATGGATCCTTTCATTGATTAATTGCCAGTTATGCCTTTTACATCACTGTGGAAAACAAGTACGCTTCTCCACCAATTGAAGTTATAGCTGATGTTCCTGAAAGAACAATTCCTTCACCTTCCAATGAAGAACAGCCCCCATTATTTCAGCTCGCTTCCAGTGGTTACTATATGGACCAAGATAACTTTTCTTTTGATACATCATCGTTGTCTTCGCCTGTAGTGATGCCTCCTACATGGATTTCTGTTTTCATCTCGTGGTTATAAAGGACTTACCTAGTCCCACCATGGACATACATTTGGATTGTGTTGTTGATGGTGTTCCTCTTCATGTGGATTGGCTTCATGACTGTCTTTTTCCTTTTGATTAATGGACACTACTTGCGTGAACGCTCTGCTATAGAAGTGGTTGATGGAGTACTGGCCCTGCATACTTCATCACATAAAATGAAAAGAGACCAAACCAGACCAACCCTGGTTAATATTTCAGCAATCCCAACTGCTAATGGCATTGTTTGGGATAAAGTGCCATTTTATGTATATGGTCCTACAGAAACCTTGCAAATTTCATATGTCTTCAGAGTTTCTTTAGGTGATGCCATTTTACCTGGAATGCACTTCAATGATTGGGATGTCAAAGTTGTTTACTCTCTGTTCTCTTATTTGCAATATTACACTGTGTTTGATACTGACATTTTTTATTTAAATTCATAAATTATGCAGATTTATTTTGCTACCAACATTATGGCCATCACTTCTTACACAAGACCAGTACTCCAAGATCACAAGATCACAATTTAAATACACGCAATGGGAACATTGCCCAACACCATTTAAGGGGAGTTTCAAAACACAAAGAGAATAGTTTTCATATTTTACTGATTACAATTTATCCAACTGAGTCGTATTTTTACAAATTAAATATGACCAACGCACCAAATACATGCTTACCCAGCCTAAATTGTTTTATTCCACTTTCTTCCTAACCAATTTGTCCCTGAAAGGTTACGATTATTGAAATTACACAGTTGATTTAAAGTCTATTTGGGGTACCAAAATGTGGCTGATGTAAGGTACTGAGTCCTTGCATTGTCCATATTTAATATCGTCTCAACTAATATTTTTGACTGACACAGTTCAGCAAACTATCTGTTTCGGTTTAGCCACTGCTAAGAACCTAAATGCACCCTCCTTTCTGTCTTTAGCTGCCTATGACACACGGCATACACATATCAACTATTCAATTCAAGACTTCACTGTTATGTTTCAAAAAGGTACTCTTAATTCGTCTAGTGTTGATCCTTGGGGTTGGCTACTGTGGTCAAGGGACACCAATGCATGTCCTTTACGCTTTACAAATGCTACAAAAGTTTTCACTCAAAGTCGCCCTGACCCTCGTTACTCACAATCTCATACAGTAACCACGTATCTGTTGGTAAGTTATGTCAACAGTGGTTGGAACCAGAGGTGCAACTAGAGCAAAATTTCGGGGGGGGGGCTACAAAAAATTTCAGGGGGCTGATTCTTCCAGCAATATGCAGAGTGGAGATGCAGGGGGTCTAAGAAGGGGTGAAAACACAACAAAGCTTCATTTGCAAGCAAATGGTCTTTTAAAGACCTGTGAAGTACTCTGGTGCGGCTGTGTGTGTCCCAGAGAAGCTGTCGCAACCCGGGCTAACACACACCACTGGGGGGCTGAAGCCCTTTGAGCCTACTGGGCATTGCGTGCCTGGTTGGAACATTCCACACTGTCAACTGTGAAAGAACATCTTTCCATTTTGTCAGGTGACATTGATCTTACTGATTTTCTTTTAGGTCCGAAATCGGCTCGCAACAAACGTTTTGTTTATGCAGCATATAATGAGTTTTGGAAACTGAAACAGTTGGAAGCAGCAGTACACTTATGTCAAATTGATCAGAGTAATTTAGAAAAAGTTCTTGCCATGGTTGATAACAGGGTAAATACTACTCCCTGTCTTCTTGTATATAAGCGTTGGATAATATTTTATTGTCTGTTCTTGATAGTGTCCAACATGAAGTGTCTATTTTGTATCATGGTCAGAATCAGTTACATTCAGTTATGCAATTTGGTTGGACCTTGCAAACGCTTAAAAATGGAAGAGTGCCATGGGATTACCTGAATGCTTCTGCACTGTTTATACCATTTGATTTGACTAATAAACAAAAACTAATGTCAATGAAGGATGTAACATACACTATGTTACACATAGAGCAAGTGGAACAGTTGCCATTTTCTGTAGCAGAAACTGATTAAGTGGTGTGGTTAAAACATGGGGTTATTTCAGTTCATTCAAAGTATTGAAAAGGGGGACTTCTCTGTTCTGTTCTTAATATTCTGGCCAGAGACTCTATGTATAGATTAAAGAGCAGAAGGGATAATGGACATCCTTGTCTCATACCTCTGATTATTACAAGGGATGTGGTTAATGTGCTATTGACTAATATCCTTGCTACTGGGGCTTGGTAAATGTTTTTCACTGCCCTAAGGAAATTTCCAGTTAATCCATTTCCCTCCATAACGTGGTATAGGTAGGGCAAGCTGACTCTGTCAAAGCCTTGTCTGCATCAACCGTTATTATAGTTAGAGGGATTTCTGAAACCAAGGCCACATCAATTGAACCTACTAGGTCATGGGTAAGTTCTGCCAGCTGTCTTCCCCTCATGAAACCCTTTTGGTTTTCATGTATTATATTTCCTAGGACCCTATCCAACCTTTTAGCAAGAACTTGTGTGAACAGCTTATAGTCTGAATTTAGCAAGGATATAGGTCTATATGCCTCACATTTAGTCAAGTCTTTATTGGGTTTAGGTATTAAAGTTATTATATTCCATGAGGGCGGCAGGGGGAGATGTTCCATATAAATCCCATTTACCAGCTTAAATAGGTAAGACATGAATTCCACCCTAATACCTTATAAATGTTATTTGGCAAACCATCCGAACCAGGGGCCTTCCCGTTCTCAAAGTTATTTATGATCCTATCTATTTCCTCCTTCATAATTTCCTGATTTATGATGGTATTTTGATCTGCACTCAAACTGGGAGAATTATCTAGTTGTAACCATTCGTTGATCTCATTCTGTGTTGCCACTGTATCCTCTGTATATACTTCTTGAAAAAAACTCAAAACTGCCTCCCCAATAATTTGATCCTCTATACGTCTCTCTTTAGTCACATTATTTACTACCTCTTTAATTTAATTTCTTATGTTGTCCAGCCTTACCTGCCAGGCTAGCAACTTCCAACACCCCTCCCCGTATTCATAGTGAGCCAACTTGCTAGCCTTCCACATCTTCTGCACTATTCCCTCCAAACATTTTCCTAAGGAGGCCTTAGCCTCTCTCAACTTATTTAGCAACTCCGGAACATTGGTGGGGTTCATGGTAACAGCTAACCCCTCTTGGATTTCCTTGATGCTAGTTTCAAGGTTTGAAGGTTTGTTCCCTGGCTAATTTTCTTTTATGTGCTGCTATAGTGGAGAGTGTGGCTCAATGATTAGAGCGGCAGACCCTGATGCAGAGGTCTAGCCCGGGACCAGGGTTCAATTCCCCGCCTCGGCAGGTCTTGGGCTCAAAATTCCACGGACCTGTTAATTCTCGCCTCGGTGCCTATTCCAATCATGGAGTCCCATTCTGCAACTCTGGGCAATAGCTTGCTTAATCTCCACAATGGCCCCCACAACGCTAAGGATGCCTGACCTCCACATTGGGGGTTCCCAGGAGTGGACGCCTCACAGGGAAAGTCAGGATGGGTTCCACAGCGGTATTCGTACAAGCGCCTTGAGACCCTTGCGGGTGAGTAGTGCGCTATACAAGTATCAATTTACATTACTTATTAGCCTGCCACGGATAAAGGCTTTATAGGCATCCCACACAATATGTTCCGGGGCTGATTATTCATTGAGGCTGAAAAAATCAATCATGTTGGCCCTCAAAAATTCTGTAACATCTTGATCTCCCAAAAGGGTTCTGTCTAAAGTCCATCTGACGTGGGCAGGGACGATGCCTAATGAGATATCTAGTTGTATTGAAGCATGACCAGATAGGTGCATTGGCTGGTGCCTTATTTTGCTAATGCTCTTGTTTAATTTGCAATCTGTCAGGAATAAATCAGTTCTAAAATTGTGTGAATATTGTTTATTCTGAAACGTATATTCCCATTTCTGTCCTTCTTTTAACCTCCAAGCGTCTACTAACCCCAATTTCTTAACTAATTGTTGTAGACCTTCTCTCATTTTTGGAGAGTACATTATAGATTTAACAGTGGACTTATCCAGAGCTGGGTCAAATAGAGTATTAAAACCCCCTCCCATTATTATTAAATATCTTGTTCCCAGTAATTGCTTATATACATCCTCAAGTGGGGAAGGGTTATCAATATTGGGACAATAATATCCTACAAAAGTGTACCCTACACTATGTATTTTAATATTACAGATCAACCACCTACCCCCTGGGTCAGCAATAATATTCTCCAATCTAACTTGTGCGGAGGTCTTGAAAAGGATTTGTATACCTTTTGTATTGCAATTTTGATTGGTACATGCAAATTGTGTATTTATTATCTTTAAGAGTACCCCCCATTCTTCTTGACGTAGATGTGTCTCCTGCAAAATAATAACATCATTATTTGATTCCTTAAGTAATTCCACTATCTTCAATCTCCTATTTTTGACCCTTAGCCCATTCACATTCCATGTTAACATCCTCAAAATCTGGGCCCTTCTGCCATCAGCTGTCATTGATGTATGTATTCGGCTCCTTATTCCTGCAGATCTTTAGTCTCCTTATGTGCACGAGGACTCTAAAGAATTTTATAAATGTTTTCCCTATTTTGCTCCAATACTTTGAATGCACAAAGAAGAAAGCATTATATGCTGACGATTTAATAATTCATACCAGGGACCCTCTTACTTCATTGCCAGTAAAAATGGAGTTAGCAACTGACTTTGGGAAGATTTCAGGCTATCTTGTGAATGAAGATAAAACAGAACTCATGCCTTGGAACAAACCATTGGGTACCCCCTCAGGAAAGACAGAAATTAGATATCTAGGAATTCGGGAGGTTAAAAACCTGGATGAGATGGCACACATTAATTTCGATATATGGTTGAAAGAAACCAAAAACCTCTTGCATTGTTGGGCTGCTCTCCCTATATCCATTCTGGGAAGAACTAATCTTGTAAAGATGGTGATTTTGACGAAATTCACTTTCCTCTTTATTTCTCTCCCATTACATGTTAAGCGAGTTTAGGAAATTACAGAGTGGGTTGAGCAGTTTTATTTGGAACTGCAGGAGTGTAATAATTGCATGAAAAAAGCTTAGAAAGAAAAAAATGGATGGTGGCATTGCACTTCCGGACTTTCAACTGTACTATTGAGTGTGCCTGTAAATTGTTCTTTAGCTGTGTCTGCTCACATACTAGAAGAAGAAGATACTTTATTGTGTATGGTTATTTAAAACCTTTACAATATAGAATAAAAAAAGTTCTATTTTATAAAACATTAGTCAAATTTAAACATATTAAAACAAAGGATCCGTCCATAAAAAAAGCAGAATGCAAGAAGTATTAGTAAAAACATAGTTAAAAGAAGCTTAGTACATAGTTGAACGGTCTATTTGTCGTAGAAAAAGTTAGAATCCGAAAAAAGGTTCTCCATCGCTGGCGGCCCAAGGGAGGTATATAAGAGTGCCAATGTTATGTTTTAATAACTATTCGGAATGTCCCAAATTGTAATACATGGTGGCCAGTATATGGGAAAGTCAGAGTGATCCTCTGGTAAATGATCGTCAGAGAAATCATGGAGTTCACCCATTAGATATATTTTTTTTTAACGATATACGTAGGTTTATTCAGTTTCCTTTAAAGTTTTAAAACAGGCCTCCACTTTTTCAAGAAATTTTACCATTCTGCAACTCAGTTGGATGTCGTCTCCTTTAAAGCAGGCAAGGACTGCTTGCCTGCAGGTTCGTATCTTGCGAATATTAAAGAGTGGTCGCAGGAAGATGCGTCGATCTTGGGCAAACTTGGTGCAAGTAGAGATCAGGTGGGTTATGTTTTCCTTGCCCTTCCTACAGAGAAGGCATGTTGTTGGTAAGTGTGGCTGTAACCATGGAGGTAAATGGGCCGCTGACGGCAGCAGCCCTAGGCAAAATTTCAGGAACTTCTCTTTTATTTTTTTAGTGAAACCTATCTGAAGATATGTTTGAGGCAAGGATGTAGTGTACGATTGGAGCGTAAGCCAGCCGTGAGCCCGCTCTGATAGGGTGGCTTTGTCCTGCAGCAGTGATTCCTTCCGGACTGTCTTGTTGACCACCTTTTTGAAAACTGCTATAGAGCATGAAAGTTCCCAGAGTTGCTGTAAGCCAAGGTCCTCGATGGCGGCCTCCAGGTACCGCCTTGCCAAGCATGTTTCTTTGTTTTGAAGTTCCTTCCATAGTAGAGCATTTAAAGTCTTCAAGTCTCCCCTGCTTATTTTATGCCAGGTTTTTATGTACGCTCCCTTGTGTGCCAGCTCTTTTTTTTGTAACCCGAGTTCTAATCTCATTTGGGCAGGCGATGAATACCTTGGAAGGCCGCAGATCATGCGCAGTGCTTTTGCCACTGTTCTGTCTATTAGAGGAGCATCCCTCCCTCTCATAGATTCACTGCCATAAGTTATGGCTGGAATTAACTTGGCCTGTATAACCTTAATAAGCGGATGCAAGCTTGGACCGGAAGCCATGTTTTTTTAGGTTTCTAAGGCTTGCTGCGATAGTTAGTCCTCTCCCTTTTATGGCTTCGCACTGCGGCTCGAAATTTCCTTTGTGGTCAATGATAACTCCCAGGTATCGATATTCACGGACCGTTTCTAGCTTATGAGATGACAAAAGACAATTTTGTGTTGATTTCTTTTTAGAGAGGTTAATGCACATGACTTTTGATTTTTCGCGAATGATGGTAAGCATATTCGCCTCGGAGTATCTTGAGGTGATGTCCAGAAGCCGCTGGAGGCCAACAGGGGCCGGGCTTATGAGTAGTAAGTCATCGGCGTAGAATAAATTAGAGATCTGTGAGCCCCCTAACTTTGGGGCGTGCGAATTGCATTCATTCAGCAGATTAAAAAGTGTTGGGGCAAGTACGCAACCCTGTTTTACTCCTGTGTGTGTTGGAATCTTTTTTTTTAAGATAGTCGTCAGTGCCCAGCCTGACTTGCACCCATGTGTCGCTGTGTAGAAGAATTAGTTGGTTTAAAAGCAGCGGAAAATGTTCAGCTTTTGTAACTTTTCCCACAGTAGATTTCTATTGACATGGTCAAAAGCTGAGCTATAGTCGATATAACACACGTAGAGGGGATGGTTCGCTTCTAGGGCTGCATCAATTCATAAAGAAAGTGCTAGAATGTTAGTAGAGGTGCCCATACCTTTGCAGAAACCTGTTTGGTTGTATGGGATTGCGGAAACATCGGCTGCCCAAGATGATAGTTCTTCTAGAAGCAGACCCGCAAAATATTTTGCCGCAATGTCGAGCAAGGCCACTAGACGATAGTTTTTTGGGTTGCTTTGGTCTCCCTTTTTAAAAATAGGAGAGATAATTGCTCCCCTCCACGATGAAGGAATTGTTGATGTCTGTAGAATCTTAACAAACATTGGTTTCAGGGCGGCTGCCCAATAATCCAGATCTTCCTTGAACAGAATGGGGGGGATCCCGTTTGGTCCTGAGGCCCCCTCGCGTCTTCCCTTTGATATTCTATTGCAGATCAATGCGCACTTAATTTCAATTGACTGGTCTAGTTGCAAAGGGTGGGGGCATTCATGACGTGGTATTAATCGATCATCTGTGTCGCTTATGGGTTTAAGCATTCCATGGATGTTGGTGTCAATACAATTGAAGTGCGAGCTGAGAAAGGTTACCAGGGCCGGACTGGGAACTGAAAGCAGCCCTGGCAAATTTTGCCAGACCAGCCCCCATCCAGCACGTAGTGAGCCAGCCCCCGCCCGGCGCGTAGCGAGTGAGCGAGCCCGACGGGGACTAGGGGCAGTTTGGGGGGTTCTCCCCCCACTAACTTTTTGGAAAACTACAGACCAAAATGGTGAATTTTACAGCACATTTTCATTACATATTCAAATTGTATCAACCTTCAACACACAGTAAACAGTACATGATGACTTTAAAGTACATCAGGTTACCCACCCAGTCATATGTACCCACAGGAATTCTATCGGAGAGCACCAAAAATAGACACAAGTAGTGAGTCAGAGAGAACAAAGTAAAAGTGAGACCAGCCCCCACATGTTGTGTAGCGAGCAAGCGCCGTGAGCAACCACTAGGGGGAGTTTGGGGGGTTGAACTTCTCCCCCCAAGAAAATTTGGGAGACAGAAAGACCAAAACAAAGCATTTTTCAACACATTTTTCATTACATATTAGATTGTATTAACTTTTAAAGCATAGTAAATGATTACCTTATAGAGCACCAGGATACCCAGTCATAAATCACAGACATTCCTACAGAGAATACTAAAAAATGAAGAGGGCCACAATGTAAATGTATGTGCAGCATATGCATTGCGCACTAAATATACTCCTTTAAGTTTTTAGTTTGTTTATTTGTGATTTAGAGGAGATGTAAATACCAGTCTGAAACATAGGACCACTGAGGCCAGCATAATGTGATTTGGCTTCCGGTTGCCCACTTTTGTGGAATCTACAGACCTCCTCAATACTAAAAGCAAATATATGTTTTGGTTTAAATTAACACACATCATCAGTCCCTGGCACTTAAATGAATGTGTGGATGTGCTCCTCGACAAAGGGCAGAATGCCTTCAATTCAGTGCTTAATTTGTGAAACAATAAGTGCCGGGGCTGCTCGTCAGAAAGCCACTGCACCTTTCACCACCCATAGCTCCTACCAGTGCTGTCAATACCAGTACCAACACATCTACTAACCACCACACACCTAGCAGTGTGACAATTCAAACTATTTGAGTCCCTCATAGCTATAAGAATGGATTGTGGCACATGTTTTAGACCTTTTTAATGTAAATTGAATTAATAAACAAATGTTGGTGTGCTGATTTCTAAATTAGGGCAGCCTGCACATGGTAGCGCAGTTTGTCTATGTGCCGGTGTTGAAAATTGAGTGCCGCCTGTGCTGAGCACCAGAAACTACCAGCTCAAATTAAGCACTGCTTCAATCTCAGTTACGTTTTCCAGTGGTTGAAGAGGACTGCCACGTGCAGTGTGCTGTTGTGGATGGAAGACAAATATGGATGACTTAATTACAGATATATAAATGAATTAGGCTGGTGAAAACCCCTATAAAGGTATTATATTTATGTCAGTAAAATCAAAATGCCTTGACTAAAGCCAGACATAAGAAAGTGTTTGCATAGACTGAATGTGCGCTCCTTCCTACCTATGAATGGTGGAGTGGTGGATGAAAACAATTGTATAAACATTGCACCCTCCTTTTTACTGTATTCCTTTCCCACGTATCTCAGTGTGATGTGGTTCACAAACATAAATTGACTACAAAATAAAAGATAATTCATGTTTAAGCTTAATTTTTGTGCTTTAAAGTAGAATCCATAAGGAACAGTGATGTAGATCAAAAGATGTAAATATTTGTCCAAACTTTCCAAATTCTCTGTGTCTCAAATTCGATCTGCATTGGACTGCTTACACCACACATGAAGATGCTGACTGGTTCAAGGCATTATGTGGACCCAGTGAAAGGTCAAGGTACTTGCGAGTGGCAGGCACAGGTTGCGGACAGAGAAAGAACAAAGGGACATTTTAGCTACCTTGTCTTTTATGTAGGTTAAGCCCAGCCTCTTTCCTTTGCCACATGGGAAGCATGGGAAAATGTGTATGCAGATGAGGCCCTTCATGAAATGAGGTCTCTTGTTGTTTTTCTCTGCATCTCGCACACAAAGCGGAAATATAAAAGACGTTCTCCGGGGGCTGGCACACACTCCCTCAATCATACATCAAATTCGCCGAGGCTCTCACAGTCACAACCACTCTCCAGGCCTTTCAGAGACAACCCCTAGATGGCATCACCTTCCATCACTCTCTCCCATTCACATTCACTGACAGACAGGTTGCATAGATTCACAGAAGCCACCAAGGGGTGCTCCAGTGCATTATTAAAAACACCTGCATTTTACAGTGCAATGCCCTTTGTAAACAAGACCACATCCATCCCTAAAAGGAGAAACATTTTGGAAAACATATTATAATACAGGTGAGTGATACAATACTTCTACGCCACAAAACAACAAAAATAGAAAAAATGCATCCCCAAATTCTTGTGACTATGACTAGTACCATCCTCCTTTTATCCAATCCTTTTCATCTCCCCTTTCCTCCCTCTCTGCGTGCCTTTCTCTCTGCTATCTTCCTGTCCCTCCCGCCACCACTCCCACTTCTCTAACCCAAAATAATAAATATTATTCACACACTTGAATCATGTCTGCCTGTGTCTCCTGCACCACATCAGTCTGCCACTCTCATCACAGGAAATGAGGGAGCGAGCGGCGGGTGCTCTCATGTAATAGCGCCAGCCAGGGCCAAAGACAACGCGAAACCAGAGCCCGCCTGGCGACTCACCATCAGCTACACGGTAACCTAGGACCGTTCCAGACAGGTCCCCTGGCTTGAGGTCAAGAACTGGAAGAGGCACTCAGGGGGAGGAGGGAGGCCTTAGCCTGTGGCTGGACAAGGACAGGAGCCGCCGACGGCCTACAGGGAATAAAGAGCACCTGGAATCCACCAATGCTTGTTGTAAGTCTGCCGGTCTGAAGGCAAAGGCCCTCATCAGATGCTTCTTAGAAAGAAACACTGTTTAGATAAACAAAAGTAAAATACATATTCAAAATAGACTGCAGACGGCAGTGAAGAGGTTTATGAAACAAAGCAGGAAAGCCAAGCCTCTGGTTTCTTTGGCACTTCTCGGATGGCATCTTGACCCTTTTTGCTTCAATGAAGTGCTATGGACAGCAGTGTGTTGTCTATGTCTACTTTAAATGTATTATTTACTTAGAACTTCGGCTAAAGGAACACTCCACCCCATCCCCAGTATGATCATTGGAACAATGAGGAAGATGACGAGGAAAACGTTCAGCTGGGGTCGTATCACTACTATCTAGGCCGGAAGAAGGTTGGGCGGATGTTGTAAATGGCCCACTGGCCGAAACAATGGGTCGGTTTGGCCTGCGTAAGTCAATGGAGGAACGTAAAATGCCCTGAGATGAAGGATGGTGCACTAACAGGAGTGACTCATGCTACATGGAGTGAGCAAGGTGGGAAGTAGGTAGCCCTAAAAGAGAATTACAGTATTACAGGCATGTCTAAATGGTGACATAGACTAACATCTGTCAGCAAATAGAAACATGCAGTCACAACGTTATTGATGTTTGCTGAAAAGAGGGCTTTTTTTTAAGTGGCCCCAGATTGCACAGTGAGTCAGATGCCAGTGGGTGCGACAACCAAAAGTGGCGGAGGAGTGTTTATGTACTCTGAAAATCGGGGAAGATATGGAGCTTATAAAACAGACAGCTGGTTTATATTTAACTATATGCTGACTCTGCATTTTAGGGCGAGGGGTTCCTTGTTTTTGCAACCGAAACAACCGGAGGAGGGATTGAAGGATTCGCTAAGTTTTTACAGCAATTAAGAGCAGAGGAACAGGAAGACAAATGAAACACTGACAAAAACACCCCATCAAATCAGCACCAAACAGGAAGAGTGCCCCACATTAAAGACTCACCATAAGTTACTCTTGGAAAAGCACCAAAAAACGGAGCATTAATAGCGGCACAATTGGCACGCGCCACCAAACATATACAAAAGCAAAACACATCCAAAAGCAATGATATTAGGTCAGAAAAGCCCACAGTTAAACAACCAAGACACAAACACCCCAAACAAAAGAGAACAATGAAGCGAAAACCCCGAGACAAGAAGCACCATGATAAATAGCTTTCCACTGCATAGTACTACAAAAAACCCTCTCCATAGCAAAGAATATGCCTATTCTTATAGGACACAGAGCAGAGTCAGGCTGACCACCGCCACTACATGAGGCCTGGCAACTGTTTGGTCAGCCTGGTTCATCATAAATTAATATATCAAATGAATAGGCCCCCATAAGCCCGCAAGGCAGAGAGCCCCGACTCCCCAGCAGCTAGTGCTACACCACGGTAACCTAGGACGGTCGGTCCCTCCCCTGGCTTGAGGTCGAGAGCTGGAACTTGAGGCACTCAGGGAGGAGGCCTTAGGATACAGACCAGAGTCGGACCACCCCTTACGTGAGGCCACGCGCCAACTGTTTGTGCCACCACATCATCACTCACTACACAGACATGAAATGATGAAAACAAATGATTTGGTGCGGGCAGGTGGAAAAACATCTTACTAACTCACCTCCTGCAGTCCTGCTGTTGATGGCAGACACAGGGGGGCTACAGGCTCAGCTGGCTAGCCAGTAAAATAAATAAATGATGGCATTGGCTGCTCCAGCTCCGGACGGTCAAGAAGAGCGCACCTCTGCTTGTCTCGTGCACTGCAGTCACGCGCAGTTTTTAATAGCTCAATCTGCTGTGCGCATGCGGGAATCAGGGAATTACATCACCAGCGCACCCTAGAGAGGCGCGCAGACACGGCGGAGGAGGAGACAGTGCATAATTCTGCACGCTGCGCACAGGCACCTCCTCCTCCGTCCTTGTTTGGTTGCACAGACACGGCATGGGCGATTAATCAGACTTCCTGACTGTTGCTGGCGCAGCTGTTTTCCCTGAACGAGTCACGAGAGCGGAGTTGACAGGGGGAACTCGTCTTGGTCATGTGGCATTCAGGTAAGGCCCTGCACGTGGTGGACAGACACTGCAAATGATGACACAGGCACTTGGTCACAGTTAGCCGGAAAGACCCCGAGCTCTCTTCCGCATGTTTATTATATACCCCGGCGCGAGCTCGCCCCGGGGTGCGTGTGCGTGCGTGGGGGAAAAGGATACATTGTAGGAGAGAGCCCGGGTGGCTCTCTACAGGTCAGAGACTATTTCAGGCCTGGTAGTTGCTTGGTACAGTATTTGGCTGGTGGGGCCCGGGGGCCGATTTTCAATCCGAGCGTCACTACTTCAAAGAGAAGTCACCAGTAGTGTCTGTAACTCTCAGACACGACACCTGTTGACTTCTCTCTGAAGTAGTGACGGTTGGATTGTAAATCGGCCCCCCAGGCACAAAACCAGCCCCCTGTTAAAAAACCGGCCCCCACCCCCATCCAGCCTACTGGGGGATTGCCCGGTGCCCGAAAGCACCAGTCCGGGCCTGAAGGTTACCCAGTCATCTTCTAGAACATGGGAATTGATGCCTTGACTCCGTACCGAAGACAAATTATTGATCTTTTTCCAGAATTGGGCGCTGTTGTTGGAATTAGCATCATGTAAGAGTTTGGCCCACAGGGACTCTTCTGCTTCACGCTTGAGTCGCCAGACCAGCCTCCTGCGGTCGCGTTTTAGCAACCTCAATTCATCCTTGGCGGCAGGGTCTATCCTTGACCTTCGTAACTTTTGGTCGATAAGAGTTTTTAGATTTTTTGGATGAATGTTGTTTGTAAAGGTGAAATTATGATACAGCATTAGATTTTCAGTGTTGCGCCCACCTTCAAGCTGTTTTTTCCTCTGTCTTTTTCCCATGTTATTGCGTAATGTATCTGCAAATATCTCCCAACTAATGATTGGGTAGGTTGTTTCATTTTGGACTTCGGCAAATATTTGCTTGGCGTGGTGGAGACGGCCCGGAGGATCGTCTGTTCTGCACTTTAACCGCCTATCGTTTCCTGTGTACACTAGTTCTTGCCCCATAACACGTTCTGGGCTTAGTATTGAGAGGGCCTATAGTGTCACTTCTTGTTGTAAGTGATCACTATAGTCAAGTAGTCCAATGTGAAAATCAGTGTCGATTGAAACAAGTTGCCGGAGAGGAAGGTGAAATCCATTGTTGAACTGGTCGTTGTATTATGAAATGTTGCTGCTTGGGGACGATCCCCTGGGAATCTCCCATTTAGCGCACAAAGACCTAGTTCTTCAAGTGTGGCTAAAAGTCGCAGCGCTGCTTTTGTGCTTCTTCCCCCTGAAGATTTGTCTTGAGAATATTGTACCAATGCAAATGGGTCTTCGTCGGTACTGTCTTCTGTGGCCGTTTTATTGAGCATATTCTGGTTAAAGTCGCTACTGACAATCAGACTATTTGAATTCTCTGCAGTTAATAACTTTATGAGCTCTTCTTTCAATTGCTGGACACCTTGCCTCTTGCCTCGAGGATGTAGGTAAAGATTTATTAAAATGATTTCGTCTGTCTTTCCCTGTTCTCGAGTGGAGATTGGTAGTGCTTGCATTGCATTTGGAGGATCTAAGTTGTATGGTAGAGGGATTACTGTACGGATGCTTCTTAATGATCTATAAGTAACCAGGCCTCCTTTTTTGTGGCCAAATCTTGCGGACTGGGTTGAAGGGTTAAAAATTCGGGTAAAACCTGGAAGTGGTGGTGGAGAGTCTGACCAAGTTTCTTGCAGCAATATGAGATCAAAGCTTTGCATATAAAGTTTTAGTTCCGAGTCCATGAACTTATCCCCTAGGCCGTTGATGTTCCAGGAGCAGAGTTTAAGATTTTTTTGGTGGATTCCCGGTTGTGGTTTTATCATGTCAAAGTTTTTCTGGTTTGTTATTTATGGTCCTGGACACCCATGTCCAGTCTAGATTTGTTGCCTCTTTCAAATCATATTGTTTTCTAACCCCTTGTGTTTTTAGGTCTAGGCTGTCCGGGGTTTGGCTGTGAGCCCCTCGCAGTACGGAGAGCGCTTGAGGGTCATGGTTAGACTGATTTTGTGCATTCCGTTGTAAGAGGTCCCATGCCAAGGGATCTGGATATCTAGGTTTTACAAATGGTCGGAGTATTATGCCCCAGTTAGTAAGCTTTACATGCTCGTTAAGCACACCCTCAGCCAGCTCAATTGAGGCCTATACTGTTTTAGTAACTTCCACCCCTGGATTTTCCGGTGAGGCTATAAATTCCACAAACTCTAGATCGTTAGTGGATATGTTTGATAAACTGTCAATGGATTTTAGCAAGCGTAGAATGTTGCCCCTGTTTAGGATATCAAAAGCGCCTCTTGAGGTGTATTCCGGGATCAATAAAATTATGGGGTTGCCTAAATGCACTTTATTCCTATTAGGGCCACTCTGTGAGATTATGGGGGTGGTCTCGACCCTGATGGGTTCTTCTACTGGCTTTCTCTGGTCCGGGGCCTTTGGTTCATCTGTTCCTATCGAGGCCATGTTTGATGATCTTTCAGTTAGTATGGCTTCTGGGGGATGATCTAATTCTGCACCGTTGCCTATATTGTGCGGAAGTTTTTTGTTTCTTGTGTCGCTCAAGTTGGTGATAACTTCATCCCCACGTTCTTCCAGGTCCTCACTAGTGCAAGATGTTGTAACTTTTGCACCTCTCTTCAGGGCTGGGCCGTCAGCTTTTTTTCGAGTCGTCATGTTGGAAGTGTTTATTTTCAGATTCTTTTTTCTTCGGATCGTGTGCCACTGATCCTGGTTGGGGTGGGGCTTGGGTCCAGCTCCGTGTCTGTTCCGGGGCTCGTTAGAACCGATTTGTCATGCGATGAATCTGGGAACAGAATGGGTATTTAGTTGTTTTTGGCTTTACTTTCACCGCGGGTATTTAGTGTTTGCTTGAGACCTTTCCTCCTATGTTTTCTGCCCCGCTTGTGGGAGTACCTATCTTCCAGCAGAACATCCTTTTGGTTGGATTCCCGGATGGCTGCTAGGTAAATATTTGTTGATGGTAGGAGGTCTCCTTCCCTGTGATGTCTTTGTGCTCTTGGAAGAATTATGTTTCCCTTCTCCCTTCCCCGCTTTTCTATTTGTACTTGGGGGCTGAGCACCTCTGTTGGGGACAGAATTCCATTGTCGTTTATTTTCTCTGCACTATTATTCTTCTCAGGTTGACCCGTTGGAGGACTGTTTTCTTTTATAGCCTCTCTGATACCTGTAAGGAGGTTATCCATTGTTGCGGGGAGTGTAGCCAACTTGTCCACAATTGCTATGCCAGGACAGTTTGATTTTATAAGTGCTGTCTCTTCTTGAGCCCTTTTGACCAGACTGTTCAATTCAGCTAACGTATTATCAATGTTAGAGACAAAGACTGATAGTGAGTGTAAAACTGTTAGCTGAAGGTCCATTTTGTCCGATTGATATTGGATAGCATTCACAGACAGTTGCATTGTGTGCAGGAGAGATTCCCATATATCTTCCTTAGCTTGCGAAGTTATAGTTGTGGTGCTAGGTTGTGAGGCATTGTGATTTGGGCCTGTTACTGCTTCTTTTGGTACCTTATGAGGCGGTGTAGTATAAAAGACAACCAATTCCTCCCACTCTTCTTGCGTCGGGTACGAAATCTCTGGGTCCATAGTTTTTAGTGGGATGGAGGCTAAACTGATCGATGCTGGAAGGTGTCCTCGGGGAGGAGGTGGAGGTTGCGCAAATTGTGCTGGATAATGAACTTGTGCTGGAGGCACGTGCGGCTCCGGGGCCGTGGAAAGCTCTCATGCAATAGACAGACCCTCTATTTTTTTATCTTTGTTAGAGATCGTGCGTGTGCGCTTGCTAGATTTTGATTGCTCTTTCCAAAGATCTTGTAATGAGGGTGTTTTTTTCTCATTCATAGGGTCATGTACTAGACCAGGGGTGCCGTGTCCTATCGTTGTTCCCGGACCCAAGATCCACGGATTCAGGTTACTTGGTTTTCTAAGTACTAATACCGGTGTTGCAAAGGCATCTAGTGCGTCAGGTACTACAGGTATACTGGATGCCTTTTGAGCCTTTTGTGTCCCGGGATTTTCCTCAGAGTCACTGGCGATGTTGCGCCAGTCTTCTGGGAACGATTTTACTCTGCTTGGTTTGGTGGAGTCCTTCGGGGTCCAGTTTGTTATGGATCCCGTGCTCAGGGCGCTTTGGGAGAAGTCTTGCTGCTTACTCTTATCTGCCTTTGTTTTTAGTTCTTGCCCCTGGGCCGGATTTAGGTCCGGGTCAGGATCCGAGGCCACCTTTCTGGTGGTCATAGAGGTTGTGGCAGTCGTGGCGGCCACCCCTCTGTAGTTTTCACAGTGATTTTCAGTCTGTGTAGTGAAAAGGCATTCCTTGTCGTCGCATTCTTCCTTTTCTCTTTCTTCGCCGTCTTCATCATCCGTCGCCTCTGGAGGGGGCTTTCTCTTCATCCCTCTTATTGGATCTTTTATTAACCCTATTTTCAGCTCTTGTTCCGATACATATGAGACCGGTAGTATCGGAATTGGCAGGTTGTTGACCTTCCCAGTGTTCAAACAAAGGACCGCGCCTGGGTCCTTTATGAATGAGAATTTTGAATACATTTTGGGTTGGAAACCTGACCCTTTACGGTTTCATGTGAGCTCAGGGCTGAGATGATCTGGAAGAAAGGGGGTCAGGGGGATCAGCCGCTCATTTCCTCCTCCCCCTTCTTTTGCTTCTTCCACTCCCCCTTTCTTCAGTTCATCTTTGCCAGTGGGTGCCTTGCGGGTGAGTAGTGTGCTATACAAGTATCAATTTACATAAGGACTATGGTGGATTTCTTATTGCCCTTATTTGCTCTCCTAGATTTTTGGATGGGGTTTGGGGGTACGGAAGTATCCCAAGATCTCCCGGATCTCATGGCAAATGCCTGTCTTCCTGCTTCTATTCCTGCTCCGCCGCTGCAACTACACTTCGGCTAGCAATGTCAATGTCAATGTAGTATACAGTTCTTGGAGGGAGGAAAGCTGCTGTGCTTCTGTGTGGGGGAGCGAGGGGAGGAGGTACGATCGAATGACTCACCTCGCTTTTCTTGGCTGCTCACGCCTAGTTGCAGAGTCCTGCGGGACTTTGAGTAAGGCGCCACTCAGATGCTCTGCTCTGCTCTCCGCTTCACTTCGCTGAACTCTCCACCCAGCTCCTCCAAGATCCGAACGCTGATCACCAAGTTCGGAGTCCTCCCGGGAGCACGCCAATGCCGGTGCTGGGTTTGTCCAGAAAGCATGAAGGCAGGATAGACCCCCTGCGTTTGAGCCGATACCTGCCAAGACCAGCTGTTTTCTCACTGCTACGGCCACAGGTTGTAACGTTCTTCAGTTTACAATCTTTCAGAGTTTATCGGCTTTTCGGCTCCCGCGACGCAGCAGCGCCAAACAACTCGCTTCGCTCTCGCACTCTGCCTCCGCCTTCAATCCTTCCACAACTGGGTATTACGGCAAGCTGAATGACTCAAGGTTGCAGAAAGGTTCTATGATTGTTAATTCTTGGTTCTTGTCACTTTTCAAGAGCCATTGCGAAAAACTGGGAGCTGCGTGGGGTATAGGCTAAAAGGCTAAGGCGGAAGACTGACAGTTTCCAGGTAGTATTGACTTTTATAAAACGGCTTCAAGTGCAGGTGCTCATATGAGATTTTGGCCAACAGTTTTTTCTTTTTTTTGGGCAAGCAGGGCTCACGAGGCTGCCGCAGACTCTGGTCAGACCTGGTCTAACAGGTTGACTTTGCGTGCTACCAGGGGCACTCACTTGGTGCGGCAGCCGGCTAAAAGGCAGCCGCGCTTGCCTTCCCGGAAGACCGTAGATGGAGTCGAGGTAAGCTAAAGCGAAGACTAGGGAGCCAAAATGAGGGCCGGTGGGTCAGAAGTGGAGGAGAGGGAGGAGGGCGACTTCGCCCTCGCAATCGGCTGACAGTAACTGCTGTGGCTGAGGTAGAATTGCGGTAAATTTGCACCGTGACTGCCCTCACGGGCTTTACGGCGCCTGCTACTGTTTTGTGCTCACCTGCAGCACTGCAGCTCTTGCACTTAGGAATGGCCTCTCGGCACACGCCACAACTCCTCTACACGGGACCCGGCACTCTTCTCGGCCCTGCCTCCGCCTGCTGCTCTACATTCCCGATGGTTTTGGCTACTTCTCTCGGCCTTCGATGCAATCTCGGCGGCTTCGTTCCGTTCGTTGTAGCTCTACTGCTCTACACAACTGCTGGTAGGCAGGAAAGATTGATGCAGTAGCGCACTCTAGTGGATCCCGAGCTGTCTGCGCACGTCCTCTTTTAGTCTCTACCATCTCAACTGTACTATTGGGCTTTTGCATCAAAGAACATAAGGAAACTATTAATGGACTTTAATAACATCCCAGCATATTTAAGGGTCCAAACGAAAAATCTAGCAGAAGAAGGAAACTTCTTTTTATACAAATTCGGTCATCCCAAGCACTTTAAGAAAAAGTTACGTTTAAAATACTTATTTCGGCCTCTAAAATTAGGATACAAGTTAAAAAAGTACTGGAAATTTCATACTACAGTGCTAAAGCTCCAATTTGGAACTCCCCAGGGACACCTCTATGTCTTCATGATAGTCTAGCAACTCCCTTACTAGAGGCAGGTATTGAGAAGTGGGGCCAGTTATCCGAGGAAGGGGTTTTGCTATCATGGAAAAAACTAAACACAATCACGGAATCTAGAATATCCAGATTTAAATACTACCAACTAATGAGCTGGCCTCAAGCACAGTCGAACTGGGGGCAGAAGCTGAATATTGAGGATATGTTACAAACCACCAAGACATACAAGAAGGAGGTTGCCAGATAGTTTCTCGGGCCCCACCGGAGGAGATCTGGAAGCTGGACATACCGGGCTACGATGTGACAAGTATCTGCATCTTTGCTTTGGTCTTCAGTAAAGTTGGCTCCACTTAGGAGAAATCATCTGTTTACCTTATACAGGGCTTACTGGTCCCCAAAGAAGTTAGCAAAGATGGGGGACTGTAAGAAGAGGCAGTGCCTGAAATACGCCATGGGGAATGCAGATGATGACCATCTCTTTTGGTGGTGTCAGGCTATCCAGTCATTCTGGAAAGAAGTAGGGGAAGCACTAACTACAATTATGGGCATAAAAATCCTGGGAAGCCTCTCTTAGTCGTCTTTGGAACATTGCACGGGGAAGGGGTATGTTTGGGGAAGAGTAGAGCCCAACTAATTTCTATCCTGATGGTTATAGCACAGAGAGAAATTTGTTTAAAATGGATTTCAGAAGCACAACCAACATATGAGGGATGGAGGACTTTGGTTAGTCACATAGCTAGACCTGACTGTCAAACTGGGTATAGTAAAAGAGAAAGAATGTGGACACCCTTTTTCACTGAAAAAATATTTATTTTAAAAATTGTGTGGTAGAGAGAAAGAGTAAAATTTTTCTGTGATATAGGAAAAAGTCCAAGGATTAAGACAACTTTTCTACCGGTTGCTGAGGATAGTGGTGATTGCCGCAATTTCCTTTTCTAATACTGGTCTGAAAAGGAAAAGGTTGGTAAAAGTGTCTATACCCAGGTGGAGGTGTTGCACCACTTCTTTCGGACACCCATTGGATATAACCCTTACCTTTTCCCCAAAGTTTAAATAAGAGGACTAAAATAAAAAAAAATCAAAAATTAAAAAATGGGGATATTTCATTACCCATCTCACTTTTCCAATTAATGGCTTGGATGAAATACTATCCTGTAGGTAGATATGAACCGCTTGGGATCAGTTATATTCGTGAATTATGTTTCTTCCAGTTTGCATTCCGTTCTCAGCGAGCGGACATGGACGTTTTCCTGGCAGGGGAGGATTGTGATTCTACAGTAGGACATTCCCTTATGTGTAAGAAAGTAAAACTTCACGGTGCCTGCAATGTTTCAGCCCATAATTTGACTAGTTTTTTTAAAGGGGACCCCAGTTCCAGCAATTATTCTCACACTGACTCTTTTTCTAATGGCAGTTATCTTAGTCTAAATAATCAAAAGTGCTGGGGCTTATGAGCAGGCATCACATATATAATAACAGTTACACAATGTGTTAAATGTTGCAGCAAAGTCCTGTTTCCACCCCCACACGGGATTGCAAATAGTTCGCTGTGGCCTTCCATTCCTACTTTGAAAACAGATTTCAATAATCTAAGCAGACTCAAAACACTATTGTTTCAACAAGAAGTGGCTCTCACATCAGCTTGTGAGACCTTTGAATTGCAGGTGGCGAGAACATCGAGTGAAATTCAGTCACTGCTAAACACAAATCTCCCCCTACATTTTGGAGAATTCATACACCAAATATTTAATGCTCCTGATACAGTGGGCCTGGCCCACTTTTTTAAGGTCATGGGATGGTCTTGTTACCTCGTTTTTGACTACTTTTGGAGTAATCCCATATTTTATTCATTCTATTTTTTCCAGCATCTTCGGAGGGTTTCTCCTGCTGCTCCTCTTGGTTTGTAGCATTATGTTGCTTCTACTGCTTCTCCGTAATGGCTGCTCACCCTGTGGTACTGCCAAGCCGGGACCAACTGAAGTAGTACTGTGATCGGATGCGGCAGCTTTTTGAATTAATGCCATTGAAAGCTCTTGACATTGACTATTGGCTGACCTTCCGTTATGCCTACTTTACCTGAGTGCAACCTGTGTTTTACTGCCTCCGGTGCCCTTTTCAATGGGCCCTAGACATCTGCCTGTCTAAAACGTGAACCACTGACCTGGATCGTGAACTGTTTATGGGTCCGTTGATGTTCCATGACCAGGACTGCTCCGTGGGTAGGCGCTTTGTGTACGATCCTACACTTGGACCATCGGCAGACTAAAGTACCTGTGCTAGTGCACAGTGCCTCTTGGATGAGAGTTTCATCAAAGCTAAAGCAAGTTGTCCTGAAATGCTCCTGAAGAATGTCTGCTCATTCGAATAGCTTAATTGGAGTACCTTTTTAATACTGAAGGTTCTGACAGATTATTGGAGTTTATGGCATTTCACTTAGCCTGCAAAGTTTTTGGCCCAGAAGTTACTCTGTGAATGGATATCGTATTAAGTACACACTTTTTTTTCTCTTCATTCTACTTCATTTTTTCAATACCCTGTGATTCAACTTCGGATTTGACTTACTATTTGGCCTTGGACCAACAGAATTTGCTGCTGCTTACCTCTGATTTCTCTTTTGGTCCAGGGCTACCGACCTGACCAGGGGGAGGGTAACACATGGCCCTTGGGGACATTGTCGTCCTCTCTAAGTTAGCATGAGCACACTGCAGACTGTCCGTTACTTTGCGCACATTACTACGCGAGTTTATTTTGCAAAGGCCTCTTTTGCCATTTTCATTTGATAACCTACCTCTGTCTTCACACTCTGCAGGTTCCCGGGATTTAATCTGAACATTGTGAGGAAGGTCTATCAACAATGCCCATTGTTATTCTGTTCTGGTCGGGCCCTAGCACCTAGACAAAACATACAAATACAGCTGTTGTTTGGAAATACGTACTTTGTTCTTATTGGAATACACAAATAGGTAGCGCACAGTTCAGTTCATAGACTTTATTTCAATAAAAATATCCAAAAAGTCGTTACATGACACAATAGTGGTGAATTAAACACAGTATAAAAATCTTCAAAACAATTATATTAGCATTAAATCACTTGTATTTCATTAACAGGGATATACATTAAGTACTTTAAAATCTTGATAATACAGTTAGAACTCCTAATACATGAAGCGTTTATAACATTTCATTCACCAGCACAGCAAAACGGAATTACCAATGGGCTATGTGCAAAATGTGCATTGGACGCCAAATTATAAAGTGCATTGTGCGTGAGACATTATTTAACCAATCGTTTCACAGGGTAACCTATATGAAGTGTTTATTATTCTTGCACAGCGTTAGATACTTAAATGTGCTTTCGAATGAATAACCCACATCCGTCCCAAAAATTTTGCGACAGCAATAACTATTGTTTCTTCCAATGAGGTAGTCAGAATCCGCACTGACTAATTGCTCATCCTAGTTCCCATATTCTGGCAGCTTGGTTTCAACCATCTTAGCCTTGGTCTATAATAGGCTGGGCAGGCAATTAAAATGTGAACCACCGTCTCCATCTGATCTAAACAGTAGGGACAGGTATCATCATTCAAGCCTTTCCATTTCTTAGTGAAAGCTCTAATAGGTAGGGAGCCCACCCTGAATTGATGATATAGTTTTCTTTAGTTTGGAACAGTAATTATGTCCCAATAGTCCTCAAACTTGGCTTCATGTTTCTGTCCAAGAAATGATATAGACAATGACGGCCCAATTGAAGACGCATAACGCTTTGCTGTGACCATCTTCCAATAGGCTGCTCTTAGCTCTATCTTAGATGGGAATACTGTACCCCTGGATCTGTCCATAAGCTACTCATGCCCATCCCAATGAGTAAGTCCCTCACACACGTTAACCATGGAATTTTATTGGACACGTCCAGATTCTTGACGTCGTTTAGAGCCAACGCATAGTGTTGTTACTCGGGGGTCACCCATATCCTCCTCCAGTATGCTAGCGGCCTAAACTTTGCCACATCCTTAATGGAGTGACAGGGTTAACAGGGGAGTCGATTGAGGGAGCCCAATTAAAGACCGCATGAACTTATTTGACCTAGTACCAAGTTGTCCAAATTACCAAAGCCCCACAATTCAGCCCGTAAAGAATGGAAGCCCCAATTTTGATGTTATATATTTGGAGTACCGGGGCTATTGGTTTGGTGTAGGATGCTTTATGCTTTTTAATCAAGGCACCCGACAATTGGGCGTGCTTGGCTGTAAGAAGATCTACTTGCGGTTTCCAGTCAATATGTACCCCCAGATATGAGAATGTATCTGCCTGTTCCAATCCGCCATCTGTCATACCGACACTACCAACAATCTGCTTCTGCTTATGCAGGATCATGTACTTAGTTTTATCCACATTAATTATTAGTTCATGATCCCTACAGAACAACTCAAATCTTGTAAGGGCTCTTTGTAGACCCATCCGAGTCTTGGAGAGGATGAGGGTGTCGTCGGCAAACATAAAGAGGGGAATCCTTATGCCTGCTAGGGAGGGGGCGTCTGTGGGGAAATCCTCAAAATAGCTCACCACCCTGTTTATGTATAACTAAAACAAAGTTGGGGCTAAGACGCTCCGTTGCCTTACGCCTTTTTTGATTGGAAATGTATCTGTAAGGCTCCCATCAGCACCCCATCTCACCTGCGCATAGCTTTCAGTGTGAAGCCGTACCAGCATGACCAAAATGTCCGAGGCATGCCTATTTCCAAAAAGGATTGCCACATCTTATTTCGAGGAACAAGATGGAAAGCAGACCTCAGATCGACAAAGGCAGCGTATAGAGTTCTACCCCCTATTAGCACAACAATCCCAGTATAAAAGTAAAAATCTGAACACCTGATCTATAGTGCTAGTGCAGGACCGAAACCCAGCCTGCAAGTTGGACAGAATGTTGTGTTCATCCAGACAATACTGGAGTCTGATTAGGATCATTCTTGCCAGGACCTTTTGTATACAATATAAAAGGCTGATGGGCCTATAGTTCCCCGGCATTGAACAGTCCCCCCTTTTAAAAATAGGGATTCTTTCTGCTCCTGCCATGTACTTGGAGTTGGAGCACCACTGGCCACAGCGTTTGCCACAATCTGTATATATTCTGCCCAAAGTGGCAAATCATAATTAACAAGGTCGGCCGGAATACAATCGGGCCCCGGGGCCCTCCCTCTTGGGACAGATTGAAGTGCAGCTTCCACCTCACGTCTAGAAAAAGTAAGAATTGTTTCTGGAGATGGGATCACTGATATTCCAGAGTTATCCTCTTCACTGGTGAACTGTGCTGTGTAGTGTGCAACCCACCTTCCTGGCTCTACATGGTTATGTGGGACATTATTAGGAACAAATGAATTGAGGCAGATGCACAGCTGGGTTGTGGTGATTTTCAAATGAAATGCTTAATAGATTGTAGGTGCTCCACAGGAGACGTCCGACATCCCAGGACGTCAAACAATTCAAGAACACACGTGTTTCTAGTGGAACACTAGAAGCATCCCTGTGGGCACTCAGTTTTTCCTCAGCGCAAAATGAGGGTTCCAACACAATTTTAATTATTCCAATTCTTTAATGTTTTATTTCACACAGTTCATTGTATAATTCAACTCTTCTTTTCCAATTATTTTTAAACATGCAGCATTGTAAGATTCATGTCCAATGCATTTCGGGCATATCAATCAGCCCTTCATCAGGGAACAACACTAAAAAGTAACAAATGAAAACATAATGAGCACAATTTGTGTAAGGTAACAGTATTTCTGTATTCTATCTGATGTTTTAATGTGGTTAAGGTGACCCTTCCTCTTTCTGGTTAACAAACAATTGTGGCGTACGCTCCGTGTGCTTCATGGTGAGATATCATCGTGGGATATATTATAACGTCACCTAATGCACCTTAAACACCGTGAAATACAAGGTATTGCAGCAAACGCTGCACTTACATGCCATGTTTCTACCGGTACGTAGTCTATCTTACATCGCCCAAGCTGTAAGAAAGCATAAACGACCAAGAGTTACCACCATACTATTGCCAGGTTTGACCTGCAATCTCATAAACCGGCATAGATGTTATCCCAAACTAACCTGTTTTCCGCGATGTGGAGAATGTTCTCTACTCTTCCGACAAGAATCGCCTGTTAGGACTGGCTACTGATCGAACAAAGGGTAACATTCAAAGCCCTTTGTATAACTCACATGGCACGGCACTCCAATCAAAAGGACTTACTATCCTCAGACCTTTGGTATCCCATCACACACCCAAAAGAGCCCTCTACTCCACCAACGCCCACCTGCTCCCTGCTCCACTTATAAAAAGAGCAAGAAGGTGAGGGTGGTCATTCAGCTACACGGTGGCCAAATTATGGACCAACCTCCCACTCACATTGTGGCTTACGGACAACAAACTCAACATCCAGAAACTTCTAAAAACGTTGCTGTTTGAGATCTAATTTCTGCCAGAGCAATTTGGTTGACATTGTGTCGGCTCGGATGCCCACGGGTCGCTATGCACTCGATTTATAAATGCAAATAGAATAGAGCAGAATAGAACAAACTTATTTACAATTTCACATTTTGGATGGCCCATATCTGTGTGTCCCCATCATCAGATGGATGAATTGCTGGTCCTTGCACGTGACTGGGTAGAAGAGGGCTCGTTCCTTTTCTAGGGTCTCTTATCGTCAATACACTGGAGTATCGGGTGTGTTGTTAGTTGGTTGCATTAGAGACCAGAACATGCCTGATAAGTATTACATGCCTTCTTATATGTTTTATTTTTCTGCCAGTGAGTTGTGCACCTGGGATTTATCCAAAATATTGTACTACCTTCAGCAGGCTATAGCCCAAATACCAAAGTTTAGAAAATGTATTCAAAACCTTAATGGACAAATACTTTCATTTGCAAATGTTACCTCCTGGAGCACTGGCAGCTACAGAAATAGAGAGTTAACAGGCAGGGCCAAAGTGCACTCCTTGCATCGGTTCTTAATGGAAAGGAGTGCTATTCTCCACTTTGAAGACATTAGGAACTTTGAGGTTGGCATAATGCATTTGCATTTATCTTAAAGAAAAACTATGGTTTTCAAGATGTAGCTGGTTTTGTGGTGTCTGCGCTATATTATTTCCTTCTGCTGAGCTTCGAGGTATAAAAAAAGAACCATACACTAGTCAAAATAAAAAAGCTGTTACTACGTCAAGATGTGCTGATGTGGTACTACAGAAAAGTGCTAATTCGCCTACTGATAATAGTAAATGTGCCAAGTCATGTAGGAAAAGGGAAAGTGGAATATGACGTTAGTGATGCATGCCATACCCCAGCCACTCTAACATCGCTGCAACTATTTAGTGCATGGCAGTATAAAACAATGGCAAGAAGGGAGTTATTGAAGCCCAGGAGTTCTAATAAATTAATGCTTCAAGTGGTGTGAGTTAAAACATGCGCTGCACACACCTAGCAGCCCTCTATTGATGCATGCGATACACGATGCTGCAACATGCCTTTATATTATATTTGCGAAAGGAGATTCACTTTCCCATTAATGTTCACCCTACCACAGGCTTTAAACATTGTTCCAAGAGCAGAGCTACAGATTGTCGCAACATCTTTTGACAGGACAAATGGAAGTGCACTGTACACTCACGGGATAGTTTGCTAGGTTTAGCGTGTGTGCTTTGTAGTGGAGAATGCACAAGGAATGCACGAAATGAACGTTTATGCTAAGATATTCTGAATGCAGAGATATGTGTGTGTATATATATATATATATATATATATATATATATATATATATATATATATATATATATATATATATATATATATATATTACCTACTGGCGGTCGCCAGTAGGTAGTTATAGTTAGGATTTTTTTCAATGTTAAATCTCAAAATTCTATTTGGAATAACTTTGGCGCCGGTTGACGAATCTGCCTCAAAATTTCCTCAAAATGGCCTCGCGGCGTTCCGGTCCTTCCCTGAAAGTTTGGGGGGGATTCGTCAAGCGGGGGCCGAGATAAAAGGGGGGTCCCAAAACGCGTTTTCCCCATGTTAATTTCCATAGGGCGGTCGATTTCACTTTTAGCCCGAACGGCTGAATGGATTTCCACCAAACTTGGCAAAATTGTAGGGACTGGTAGCCCGATGTGCCTTTGCTACGTCTCAAGATATGTGCTCCAGTGGATTTTGAGTAATTAAGGTTCAAAAAAATATATATATCTATAGCCGCGCTCCGGTACGCGCACCGGTACGCGCACCGGGCGCGCAACGCAACTTGCGGGCAAAAAAAAAAATCATTTTTTTTTTATTTTCGCGGGGGGAGCGCCCGGTACGCGCACCGGTACGCGCACCGGTGCGCTTACCGGGGAGCGTACCATGGGGAAAAAGAATGACAGTTTTAAAAGTAGCTGTTTAAAAAAAAAATGTTTTGTTGTTTTTTTTATACATACACATACATATATATAAATGCATATGCATATATATATGCATATATGTGTATATGTGTGCGTGTAGAGAGAGGTAGAGAGGTAGAGGTGTAGAGGTAGAGAGGTAGAGAGGTAGCGGTAGAGAGGTAGAAAGTAGAGAGTGAGTAATAGAGAGTAGAGAGTGAGTAGTAGAGAGTAGTAGAGAGCAGTAGAGAGAGTAGCAGAGAGTGAGTAGTAGAGTGAATAGTAGAGTGAGTAGTGGAGAGTAGTAGAGAGTGAGTAGTAGAGAGTGAGTAGTAGAGAGTAGTAGAGAGTAAGTAGTAGAGTGAGTAGTAGAGAGCAGTAGAAAGTGAGTAGTAGAGAGTAGTAAAGAGTGAGTAGTAGAGAGTGAGTAGTAGAGAGTGAGTAGTAGAGAGTAGTAGAGAATGAGTAGCAGAGAGAATAGTAGTGAGTAGTAGAGAGTGAGTAGTAGAGTGAGTAGTAGAGACTAGTAGAGAGAGAGTAGTAGAGAGTGAGTAGTATAGAGTAGTAGAGAGTGAGTAGTAGAGAGTAGTAGTGAGTAGTAAAGAGTGAGTAGTAGAGAGAGAGTAGTAGAGAGTGAGTAGTAGAGAGTAGTAGATAGTGAGTAGTAGGGAGTAGTGAGTAGCAAGTAGTAGGGAGTGAGTAGTAGAGAGAGAGTAGTAGAGAGTAGTAGAGTAGTAGAGAATGAGTAGTAGACAGTGAGTATTTGAGAGTAGTGGAGTAGGAGAGAGTAAGTAGTAGAGAGTAGTGGAGAATATTCCAAAGTTTGTCACAGCACCACTTTCACAATGAGTCCAATCAAATCATATCACTTAGAGTCCTTATTGAAGCGCTGAATCTTGGTGTATATTCAAATGCTTTTATTTTCCTTAAGTTTATGTACCACAGCCAGCCGAAACGTTTCGTTCTGTACAACAGAACTTCTTCAGGGCGTTCTTTTTTCCTTCAAGTTATGTCGGTATCCAGTTGTCATATAACTAGATATTTCTTCCAAATGTTAGGCGAGACATAAGTATATTCTTATTCAAAGTGACTAGGTATCAATTTTACCCACACAATTCGGGCAGACTTGAGTAATTTATAGCATCCTCAAAGTCAGTCTTTCAAAAATTCCAAAGTATAGGACATGATAATCCAAATCCAAATGTTTCTCAAGAAAAGTCATTTACAATCGTTCGGAATATCGGTGTTTGGGCAGATATGATCCAGGGACCCCCAGTATGCAAGGGGACTTAGTCCCCCCTCTGCAAACGCGCCAGTGGCCTGCATTGCAGAGAGGTGTAACAAGGGTGTGGCCTCATTACACTTCTCTGCAATGCAGCTCCCTCGCGCATACTGGAGGCACCTGGTGGACTAGTTGACCCCAGGGACCCCCAGTATGCAAGGGGAATTAGTTCCCCCTCTGCAAACGCGGCAGTGGGCTGCGTTGCAGAGAGGTGTAACAAGGGGCATAGTCTCATTACACCTCTGCAATGCAGCCCCTGGCGCATACTGGAGGTTCCAGGTGGGCTAATTGGCCCCCAGGGGCCCCCAGTATGCAAGGGGAATTAGTTCCCCCTCTTCAAACATGCACGGGGGCTGCGTTGCAGAGAGGTGTAAAAAGGGTTGTGGCTTCATTACACCTCTCTGCAATGCAGTCCCCTGGCGCATACTGGAGATTCCTGGTGGGCTTTCAGGTCTTATATAGTTAGGAATTAGCATTAAAAAAACCTTTGAAATTCACTGAAAAAACCATAGGTTTCACACCAGTTATAGTTAGGAATTAGCATTTAAAAAACCTTTGAAATTCACTGAAAAAACCATAGGTTTCACACCAGTTATAGTTAGGAATTAGCATTTAAAAAACCTATTAAATTCACTGACAAAACCATAGGTTTCACACCAGTTATAGTTAGCTGGACATTTTACTGACATAAAACCATTGAAATTCCCACGTTATAGTTAGTTGGACTCACTATAACTTGCGCGCCTGCAATGCACTGCTGATGACGTCACATATTACATCACTCATGACATGGTCAGTGACATCACTCATGACATCACTGATGACACCATCCAGTGAATGTGTGTCTTTCTGAAAAATAAATTTGTTTTATATATGTATTTGTAAAGGTCGATGGAAGAATAAATGTTTAAATAAGTGTGTAAATGGATGTTTTTTAAAAAAAAAATTGGTTGGTTAACTGGCTTATTAAGTGTATCTTAGTGAATACATAAATTAGCGAGTATTGTTTAAATATTTAAATGTTTGTATCAGTGTTTCTCTTTGTGTATAAGTGGCTGCAGGGGTTGGTGACTGACTCACTGTTTGCATGTGTTTTGAAGACAGCATATGTGCAGGACTGTATGGGTGGATGAGTGTGTGTGAGAAGTTGGCCTGGTATATAATGCTCACTAGTTCTAGTGATCACTTTGTACCATGCCAAGCAACCCTTATGATGATGGTTGTAATTCAACCTTGTAGACCAGTTATCCTAGTGGTAACGTGGACAAAGCAGTCTTAGGCTAAACTCTGAAAGGCATGTGAAGCCAGCTGTTATACCATACACAACCCCCTTGAATACCAAATGAAAGGGACACCACACAGATATATATTGAAAATATATATTGATTTATTAACTATTAAAATCCCCTGGACTCTTTATGAGCACAGAAGCACAAGCGTTAAATCACAAGACAGTTTAAAATACACAAAAGTTGCACAATATGGATGAGCCCTAGGGGCCACCTAAACCATATACTAAGAAAGTGGTATAAGAGATACCAGGAGGAAAGTGAAGAGGCCTAGGGCCTTGGGAATCGCTGGAGCTATTCGAGACTGGAGTTAACTAAGTCGGGAGAGGCCCACGGGACTCGGGTGCAGTGTTCAAAGTGCACGCACTTTCCAATACAAAGTCTATGGTGCGTAAAAAGTACAAAGTTAGAAAGTTAGGAACCTTCCGAGTGACCTACGGAGCTGAAACTTAAAACACAGGCCCTTGGGATGTGTACCAGTGCAGGAGCACCGGCGGAGCTGAGTTACCTCACCCACAGGAAGCGGGTGCACAGGGTCGAAGTTGTGTCGGGTTTCGTCACGCTGGTCGATGGTGCTTGGAGCTGAAGATGCTGCAGGCGGCTCGATGAGAAGAGTTCCGGTGGATCCAAGGGTGGATCTGAAGATGTGAAGACCTGAAAGCAGAGGGGACAGTGTTCAAAGTCACTAGCCAGTGACTACCGTGGAACCAGATTGGAACCAGGCGATGTCGGGTGCAAACAGGCGTTGTCGGGTAGCTTCTTTCTGCAGCCACGTGGATACCCGGGGTCGAGGACGTCCAGGAGTCGGTCACGAGCTGTCCCACGTAGGCTTCTCGCTGTTGGCGGTGTCGGCGACCTGATCGGAGCAAACAGGCCTTGGCAAATGCAAGCCACGCAGAAGTTGAAAGATGCTGTTCACTCGGACCAGTAAGGTCAGAGCGGGTGCTCCTTTTCACAGGAGCTTGGGTAGGTCTGGAGCAACCAGACCTGCTGTTTAAATCTTCGGGTTCGTCGCCAAGATGGCCGCTGACCACGTGGCTAGTGGCCGGGATGGCGCGTCGAGTGGCACAATGCAAAAGGGCCCCACGCAGATCGTGGAGATGCTGGAGGGCTGATCTTCGGTGCAAGGGCTGCTCGGTGGTGGGGGTTCTCAATCCCCAAAGCACAACGTCGAGGATGCCTAAGAAGCTGCGCAGTCAGCTTTTCGGGTGTCTTCCAAGAGATCCGGTCCCACGTCACTCGGTGCCTCCACGGGTCCCTTCTTTGCAGGGACTGTGGATCGGGCTCTGAGAGGTCTGGGAATCTGGGTCTTGTCGGGCTCTGGGCTCGGGCTCCGGCGGGAGGTGGCGGCAAAGCAGACGTCGAGTTGCTGGTTGGTACCTGTGTTCACAGGGTGGTCACTCCTTGGCCACAAGGGAGATTCTCTTCAGTCTTCTGTGCAGCAGAATGTCGAAGTCCAGTCTTCTTCTTAGTTTTAAGTTGATTTCGGGATGATCTGCTGTGCAATGGCACTGCTCCCCCTCTTATTCCAATCTAGGGGGTGGATCACCTACTAGGTCCCTCCTCTGGGAGGAACCAGGAAGGGGGGCGGTTACACCCCCTTTCCTTTGTCCAGCTCCGCGCCAGGACTGGGGCTGGAAGGCCCCAGAACCGGTTTGGGCTGGCCTATGCACGGGGACACCTTGTGTGCCCCGGGCATGTCTGATTCTATTCAGCCCTGTCCTACCCAATACACAAAATCCTGTCTGGGGTGGTGCTCGCACCTCCCAAGGCAGGAAACCCTTTGTCCAGGCCACCATCTGCCGAGTTTCGGTCAGCAGCAGGAGGCCAGACTTGTGTCTGTGGTGGCAGCGTCCATTTTGTGAAGCTGAGGCTCTGTTTAACTTTAACCGGGGTTAAGGCTACATAGATGTCGTGTCCCTCTAGAAGGGTGGAATGCTATCCCCGTCGCCAGAATTGGCGAGGGGATAGTATTCCAATTCGTATGACACCTTACTCAACATGTTTTGATAAAGCCAACCAAAGATAGCATATAACCGCGAGGATTATAATGCACTTAAGAGTATATGGTATGGCAATATCCCGGAACAGCTTAGGGAGTGGTTCCCGACAGCTGCAGACAGGCTCAGCTCACGCTAGAGCACAATCTCACATATTTCCAAGCACTCTGCCTCCAGGATTGATGAGGCCTTCCATAGGAGTGGCTGATAGGAACATATGTGTCCAGTTTAGGGTTAGATATAGGGATTCTATATCTAAGCAAGAGGTGATTACACCAACTTACCCCAGCTGAGTGATCAGCCAGTTGTGTCAAATATGGGGGCCAGGCCAGGGGTGGCACAATACATGCTGCAGCCCCTGGTAGGCCTTGGCTACACCTATGCCCTGGGTACCTATGGTACACTGTTACAGGGGCCTATAAGGTGAACCAATTCCAATTGTGTTATGCACCTAAGGTACATGGAGTCCATTTTAAGGAGAGAGCAATCAGCCTGGGGCCCTGAATAGCAGGATCCCAGGCCAACTAAGTCAAAAACCAGCTAAACACCAGGCAAAAAGTTTGGGGGTAACCATAGTCAGATATCCACCTTCCTACAGTGTGTATATGTGTGTGTTAGTGAGTGAATGACTGTCTCACTAGTGTCTTCATTAGTAACGACATATGTTTTAATCTAGTATATGTGAGTATTGATGTATATAAGTGAGTATAGTATATATAGTGAGAGATTGTAGGAGTTCCTGTTTAAATAAGTATGTGTTTCTATAAGTGATTGTTTAAGAGAGTAAGTATGTGTAAGTTTCCTTAGAAGTAAGGTGGTAGTGTGTGTATAAATGTATATGCAAATAAATGAAAGTTCAATAGTTTATTTGCATGTGTGAGTATGTGTGTGAGTAACTTTTGGATGACTGCTGATGTGTAACAGGATGTATAGGTGTATCACTACATATGATGAGTGAGTATATATATGAGTGACTATATAGAACTGTTGGTGAATGAGTGGATGTGTATATAGATGGTGGAATTACTGAATTGGTTGTTGTTACTGGTTTGGATATCTCCATTTTTATGAAAATGTTTGTTTCAATTTTTGAATATGTGTTTCAAGCGTTACATTAAACTGAAATTAGGTCTGTCACTCTGTCACAAGGATGGTGTCATCAGTGATGTCATGAGTGATGTCACTGACCATGTCATGAGTGATGTAATATGTGACGTCATCAGCAGTGCATTGCAGGCGCGCAAGTTATAGTGAGTCCAACTAACTATAACGTGGGAATTTTAATGGTTTTATGTCAGTAAAATGTCCAGCTAACTATAACTGGTGTGATACCTATGGTTTTGTCAGTGAATTTAATAGGTTTTTTAAATGCTAATTCCTAACTATAACTGGTGTGAAACCTATGGTTTTTTCAGTGAATATATATATATATATATATATATATTCACTGAAAAAACCATAGGTTTCACACCAGTTATAGTTAGGAATTAGCATTTAAAAAACCTATTAAATTCACTGAAAAAACCATAGGTTTCACACCAGTTATAGTTAGCTGGAAATTTTACTGATATAAAACCATTGAAATTCCCACGTTATAGTTAGTCGGACTCACTATAACTTGCGCGTGCAATGCACTGCTGATGACATCACATATTACATCACTCATGACATGGTCAGTGACATCACTCATGACATCACTGATGACACCATCCAGTGAATATGTGCCTTTCTGAAAAAGTAAATATTAGTGAGTAATGTTTAAATATTTAAATATATATATTAGTGTTTTACTTTGTGTATAAGTGGCTACATGTGTTGGTAAGTAGCTACATGCGTATGTATATGGGTTATTAGATGTTTCTCTTAGTATCAGTATGAGTGTCTATATGGTTTGGTGGGGGTATTACTTAGCACATAGATGCATGAGTGACTGACTCTCTGTTTCTATGTTTTGAAGACAGCATATGTACAGGACTGTATGGGTGGATGAGTGTCTATATGTGTTTGTTAGTGAGTGAATGACTGTCTCACTAGTGTCTTTATCAGTAACTACATATGTTTTAATCTAGTATATATGAATATTGATGTATATAAGTGAGTATATGTGAGAGTAAGAGATTGTAAGAGTTCCTGTTTAAATAAGTATGTGTTTCTATAAGTGATTGTTTAAGAGAATAAATATGTGTAATTTTAAATAGAAGTAAGGTGGAAGTGTGTGTATAACTCTATATTCAAATAAATGGATGTCCAATAGTTTATCTGCACGTGTGAATATGTGTGTGAGTAACTTTTGGATGAATGTCGGTGTGTAACAGGATGTATAGGTGTATCACTTCATATGATGAGTGAGTATATGTATGAGTGACTATATAAAACTATTGGTGAATGAGTGGATGTGTATATAGATAGTGGAATTACTGAATTGCTTGTTGTAACTGATATAGGTATCTCCATTTTTTTAAAAATTTCAGTTTCTATTTTTGAATATGTGTCTCAAGGGTTACATTATAGTGAAAGGAGGTCTGTCACTATGTCACAAGGATGGTGTCATGAGTGATGTCACTGACCATGTCATGAGTGATGTAATATGTGATGTCATCAGCAGTGCATTGCACGCGCAAGTTATAGTGAGTCCGACTAACTATAACGTGGGAATTTCAATGGTTTTATATCAGTAAAATTTCCAGCTAACTATAACTGGTGTGAAACCTATGGTTTTTTCAGTGAATTTAATAGGTTTTTTAAATGCTAATTCCTAACTATAACTGGTGTGAAACCTATGGTTTTTTCAGTGAATTTCATAGGTTTTTTAAATGCTAATTCCTAACTATAACTGGTGTGAAACCTTTGGTTTTTTCAGTGAATTTCATAGGTTTTTTTAATGCTAATTCCTAACTTTTTATATAGACTCATACCTATGTGTTTTTTAGTGAATTGCTAAAGTATGTTTTTGTAAAAATGAACACTATAATGTATATTGAGATAATATTTTTAATTTAAAATATTTTTTTTTATATTTCGCTTTCGGTGCGCGCACCGGTGCGCGTACCGTCAGCGCACTAACAAAAAAAAAGAAAAAAAAATGAAGGAGGGACTGTGTAATAGATAGTAAGACAGATAAAAAGTGTAAAAGGAAGTAACTGAGAAAAGAAAAATGAATAAGGGAGCAAAAGAAAGAAGAAATAGGAAGAAGACTAAAGCAGAGGTTAAGGGAGATTGTAAATGGATGTTGAAAGTAAAAAGAAGGACAGTTAAGTATGGGAATGTCAGGTAGTGACGGAATCAGAGGAAAAGAATAGCAGTGATTGAGGGAAAGTAAATATCAGTGAATATAAGTAAAAAGGGGTGAAAGAGGGTACATGTAAGTGAATAAGGGTAACACATGGGGAGTAATAGAGACAAACAAGAGAGAGAGTAAAAGAAGGACTGTCACAAAGGGACTAAGTGAACCAGTAAAAAAGGTAAGTGAAGGAGTGTGCATAGGCAGAAGTACTGAAAGAAATTGAATGTGGTCGGAAGTAAACATGGAACAAAAGAATAAGTGAGGGAAGCAAAGTAAGGAAATAGGGGTGCGGTAGGGTGACAGAAAAATAGTGAAAATAAAACAAAAGGTGATAACAAAAAAGATTTTGTAAACACACTTACCATATAATCAATGCAAACTTGTATCTATGAAAGATAAAAGAAAAAACACGTTATAATTTCTTAAAAATATATAATAAAATAGAAACAACAGTTCATGAGGTTTAAAAATCTACAAAAGTTTACTAAGAAATGATGCAATAGTGAAGGATACAAAAACAGAAAGAAAGTAATGTAGAAAGAGAAAAAAAAAGGAAAAAGAAATAGAAAGAGAACAAATTCCTAAAGGTAAATAAGATACTAAAAGAATGTAAGATATCAAATCAAAATCAGTAAAGATAAGAAAATAAAAGAAAAATGAGTGAAAAGGAGAGAAGTCTGATTGAGAAACTATAAATAAAAAAGAGGAATAGAAGATGATTGAGAGTGAGTGAAGTAAAGTAACAGAGTGAAGGGATGAAAGGAATGAAGTTAGTATAGAACGATGGATAAAACAGGAGTGAGAGAGTAAGTACACAGAAAGACAAAAGGAAGAACTAAGTGAACTACAGTACAATGGATGCGAAAGAAAAAAAAAGGAGAAAAAGAAAGAGAGGGTTAGGAAACTAAAGCAGTGGTACTGTGAGAATATGAAAAAGATAAAAAGTGGTGGAAGGAACAGAGGAAATGCAGACAGTTCCTATTAGATTAAGAAGTTGTGAATGAAGTGCACTAAAGAAACAGCAATGAAAAAAGAGTGTAAATTAGTAAAGAGAGGTAAATAAGGGTGAAAAAGAAAATGAGTATAAGACAATGTGAACACAATATAAATTACACAATGCAAACTACACAATAACTTCTACAATATGTTACATTATTTATTTTTGCTGTTCTCAGAATATATTGAATTTCACTTAAATTAGTGAGATCAAAGTCTTCATCATATAACAGCGGGAAAAAAAAAACACAATCTAAAAGATTGTGTTTAAAAAAACCCATTCAAACATACATCTCATATAAGTACACTAATCTTTGATTCACTTACTTTTCCGTGAGACCAAATTGCAGATAGTGAAGGTCCTTTTGGTGGAAAAAAGTCTGCTGTGCTCTATAACTTCCATTTCATCGACTTCCTATGAAAAAAGATCTAACAACATCATATGTTACACTTTCCTCACGGCCAATTTGTGTCAGATATATCAGTATTTTTTACTTTGAGATCCACTTAAAGTATCTACATGAGATTGCAGATAGTGAAGGTCCTTTTGGTGAAAAAAAGTCTGCTGTGCTCTATAACTTCGATTTCATCAACTTCTAACAACATCATATCTTACATTTTCCTCACGGCCAATTTGTGTCAGATATATCAGTATTTTTTACTTTGAGATCCACTTAAAGTATCTACATGAGATAAATAATTTCAAATATTAGATTAACTAACTAACTAACTAACTTTTATTAACTATTCCCGTCTTCAAAGGCCAATTCCCTTTACTAAAACTTTGGTTTTAAAAACACTAGATAAGAATTTGTAGAGTCATAAGGCAAACGTTGTTTATAAGTTAAATGAGAATCATTGCAGTAACTCCATCCATTTTCAGATTTTAAGTAGCATGTATAATGTCCTGAGGTGGTCGAAGATCCATCATGATAAATAATAGCTTCAGTTGTAAAGGTCCTTCCAGAAATTGATAACTGAGAAGCCACAAAATTTTTGATAGAAGTTGTCAATTTAGTTCCATCAGGTCTACATCGTTGGAAAACTAAAATAATATACTGCCCATACCTTTGTATAAATAATGTGGACAGCATTGTACAGTTACATTGGGTACACACCATATTATGATCTGCTGCTTTAACTAGATTTTTAAAAGACACTGATTTACAGTCTGGTAAAGTCAAATATATAAATCTTTCAGTGTCTATTGTAGTAGTACTTGATAAACTACAATTGTGGCAGTCATGCTGCCATTGATAAGAAAGACTGAAAAGATTATCTACATCTACACCTTCATCTTCCAAAACACCAAACATATACATTAAAAATTCCTGACAATCCTGCTGAATGTTCTGTGAAAATTTATCTTGACCAGAACACAAATCTAAAATATTTCGAATTTCTGTTACACTTTCTATTTGTGCTGTAACACTGCTACATTTCTGAAACACAGAATTCAATAAACCACACAATCTTTGATCCCGATTTTCAACAATCTGTTCTTGTAAACTTTTAAGAAAAAAAACAACATTAACCACTACATTAGCATAGCAGTTGACACCAGAACTGTTTTCAAACTGAAATCCAACAACATTTTCTCCACAATTCTTTTTCTTCCTGTTTTCAATTACAGTTTTCTCTACTTTTTGTCTTTTTGCAACTACCTCACTACAATTATCCTCATTTCTTCTTTTTCGGCCTACCACACGTTTTTCAAACAGAGGATATTGAGGCAAATGTGGAGCATACTCTCTTCTTAACCTATTGTATTCTTTAACACAATCTAGATCGGCAGAAATCTTTGTCTCATCACACGCAATCAAGTACAATCCTGATAAAGTTCTGACTCGAGATAATGCCACATATGCCATACCCTCTTTAAACACAGATCTTCCAATGTTCACCAATGCACTATCTACACTTAAACCTTGAGATTTATGAATTGTCACCGCATACGCCAAACAAACAGGAAACTGTTTTCGGCGAACATATAAGTCTTTTACAAGTAAAAATCTAGCAGAACAACGACTTATTTGTTGTACTTGTTCAATGCCATCAAATTTTATTTTTAAAAATTCAATTCCATCTCTATTTCTGTAATTCACAAAATCAACAACATAACCCATTGCTCCATTTACCAGACCGCTTTCAACATTTAAATTCCTTCTCAAAATGATACGACAATTTAAACACACATTCAGAGTCTTTTCAAAACCAGCTGTTTTTGAAATACTTTTCTCCAATGAATGCAATTTAGTTTTCAAATTTTCTGACAAAACAATTGTTGCACCCATATGCTCTATTTTATCTATTGCTTCCAGTTTCACAATCTCTTCATTTTCTAAGTCTAACATTTTTTGATTGAAGATGGAACATTCTTGCAGAGTTGGCATCAAACATATCCCAGATTTCTTCTCAGTCATTTTTTTAAAAATATTCTCTGGAAGAATGTTTTCATTTGCATACAAATTTGAAATTAATCGACTATGCAAAGCTTTTTTCCCTTTCTCAGTCATTTTTCCAATTCTTACATCTTGTAGAATATTTTTATAATCTTCATCCTTGGCCTGTCGCATATTTTGAAGCAGTTCAGCATATTTAAAATTTAGCCATATATTAACATTTCCAATGCTTCCAAGGGACTTCCTGGTATCTTCATGCGTGAGCATTTTAAACACTGGTTGTCCTTTTACTGGAGTCAACTGCAATAGATCTCCAAAAACAATAATGTGTTTTCCTCCAAATAACACATCATAGTCTGTTTTAAGAATTTCTTGCATTCTCAAATGCACAAAAGCAAGCATTAGATTTGAGACCATGCTTACTTCATCTATGATAAGAAGTTTCATTTTCTTCAAGACTCTTGAAACTTCAGAACACGCATCTCCAGATAGCTTGTTGTAATGCAATTTATTATCATGTTCAACTGGCAGCATCAATAAACGATGTAGAGTAATCCCTTTAATGTTATGTGCTGCCAGACCAGTTGGAGCAGTTACAACACAAGACAGTGGTGAATCAGTCCTTTTCTGCAGATAACTTGCAACGGCTTTAATTAGAAAACTTTTTCCTGTCCCCGCTTCTCCACTTACATACAGTCGGACAGGGTCAAATAATATACATGAGCACTCTTTTTTCTCATGTCTGAATCCATGTTCAATCTGCTCTGTGACTTCATCATATATCTTTTTCTGCTCAATGTTTAGTTGCGTTACCAAATCTTCTAAGTTAACTCCATCCTCTTGAGCTTGTTCCATAGCTCTTTCCACCTCATCCATGGCAGTGGCAGCTTCATTTTGGATAATTGGTCCTCCTAGTGGATCCTGGCTCAATGAAGTAGAACTCTGACTATCTTGAGAACTGTTTCTAGCTATCTCTTCAGCAATTGTGGTTTCTTGCTCCATTTCTTCATTCAACATTTGCAGATAATTTAGAAAAATAGGACATTCTATGGTATCCTTAGTTGCATTAAAAGAGTCTTCATAACAGAGAAAATCTCCAAGTAGTTCCTCTTCTGTACGCCATGGCTTAAAGAGTTGCAAAAGAGCTAAATAGTAAAATTCTCTTTTGTCTGGAACTTCACAACTCAATTTTCGATGATTAATCAAATGGCCTTTTTTCTGCTTCACTAGACATCCTTCATAGCCAATGAGTGCATATTTTCCATTATTGATATCTTCTGTGATGTTCCTCTTATAACTGTAGTTTTGAAGAACTTCATACAAACATGTGTTCTCAAGGTGAGTACTTCTATTTGGATAGTATGTATCCAACATATTTGTCTTCAAAATATCTGTACTGTTTGGTTCTTTTTCCGCCAAATATTCAATTTCTTGTACAGATTTCAAAACTCGGTTTCGTGTTGCAGCAAGACCAAGACTCACCCAAATGATTGTTCTTGATTTGGCATAGAGACTTGCTGATGATAACCGATCAGAACATTCATATGCTCCAATTTCTCGATGCGACAACATCTTCAGACTGAAACTGTATAATTTCTTGCTTAGACTCTTTTCATGTGAAATGTCCTCCCACATTTCCTTCAGTTCTGTCTTTTCTTTTTTGGTGATGTAAGATGTCACATATCGAGCCACAGCAATAGAGTTGTCAGCAACGAACTGAATATCCATGTTAGCATTCCACATGGACAAAATCACTGGGTTGTAATCGTTGATGTACTTAGATTCTTCATTTCTTTTCAAATTATATGTGTTTTTGGGAGATTTTCTCGTCACAGTATGTCGTAGAGATGACATCAAATTATTTACTCTTCCTTTAGAAATCACTGGTCGAGGAAATGCAAAACGACATTTCGTGTAGTACTTTTCCTTGTTTTTAAATTTTCGACGACAGTACTTTCCACAACGATGAGATTGAAAACGTAAAACTTGTTGCCTTAAATTGTTTTCTTCAGTAGATTTTGGAACAGCACATGTTGAATACTCTTCAATGAAACTCATCACTGTTTCATCTGAATCTGATCCAAATTTGGGTGCATCTTTAATCCACAACAACATATGTATATGAGGAGCACCTCTCGCTTGATATTCCTTCCTCCAAAAGAAATCCAAAACCTCTCCAAGGGGAGGATTTTTTTTGTTGGTAATAAAAGACATCATAGCTTCAAATCTATGATTAAAATATCTGCAAACATTCACTGGATCTAAAGAACACAGTTCTCCTGGTGTTTTCAATTCTATATTTGGTATGTTTTCATTTGCCTCTCGTAGAAATTGAAGTAAATCGTCCCAGGCATACTCAGCACAGCTAAGAGTGAGGAACCATGTAGGAGTTCCTAAGTTTCTTAGCATACATTTCAATTCTCCATGACGACGAAACCAATACTCGTTGGTTCCACGTTGACATGCCATGAGATTGATTAGCTGAGATTCCAAAATACTGTCTTGCAGATTAACTTTCTCCATAAAGTCCCTTGCACATACATTTTGCAAATGAGGTCCACTTTTTAATATATGATTAACTGCATAAGAAAGCCCAGACAAATCACTTTCAAACAGTAGATGAAATAAATATGGAATGCATTGACGAAACCTTGGATCTTCTGCATATAATCTTAGAGTCCGGTATTCAGCTGCAGGAATTTGAACTGGTCGATCATCATATCGTCCACCACAACCTGTTGGAAATAATTGTGGAAAACAACGAGCTTCCAAACTTTCTTCCCATACACTAATGGGACTTCCTTTTGCTGCCTTCATTTGAAACAAGTCAATTGCATTTCCCATTACTTCTTTGGAATGCAAAGGATGAACAGTATAATGTTCATATATTTCTTCAGTTCTAGACACATCAACTTTTTCAATTTGACCAACTGAAGAATCACTATCTTCTTCTGTAGCTGTTTCCTCTACTCCAACACTTACATGTTTGTAGTACTCATTGTTTTTAACTAAATACAACGTTGCCTTCTTGACTTTTTTAACATCCACTAAATCTTGCCAAATTTTCTTACTCTTTGTTGGAACCCCATTAACTAGAATAACTAAAGGATCTTCTTCTACTCTTTCTACACCAATTGTATTAATATTTTTCTTTACATCTAGAGGCAAATAAACAACTCTTCCCTTTAATCCTCTCAGTAAATCTGATGGAGGCAATTTCCCTGTCTTAGGCTCCATGCGAACAATAGCCTGAAAAGGATGGACACATTGAATCAAAATAGATTCATAAGTATTTAGATCCATCAATTCAGAAGGAATATCTATCAACTGAAGATTATTATAAACTGCTCTTGCAGGCATTCTATTTTCATTTAATTTTTTCAAACAATAAGTGCAAATACGCTGATCCAAACTCAAATCAAAAGAATTCTCCACCAACAAATAACTTACAAAATCCTCCCATTCACTATTATTTTCCAATTCACTTTTTGCATATAAATCAACTAACCTAGTCTGAATTTTATAATGAGTCCGTCGACAACACACACAAGTTACATTAGGCCTCTCACTTGATTTCACCTTAAACTTGATAATTTCCTCATCAAACTTTTCAATACTTGAAATTTGTCCATTATCTTCTGCATTACCATCCATTACTATATCTATTTCTACACTGTCCTCTTTGTTCCCAAAATAACAAAACTCAATTTCTTCACAAATAGTCTTCACATCCACTTCAGATCCATGCAAAAGAGCACTATTTAACTGTTTAAGCTTAAGTGCAGGACTTTTTGCATAATACAACTTCCTCACTAATTTCCTTACGTTATTATGATGCACTGCTAACATCCTAAAATGATGAAAAACACTCCGACAAACTTTTCTAGAAAGACATGCTAGTGAATGCCCTTGCAAACCTGTGCTTTCTCTCACTCTGCAAGGATCTAACTCTTGCAGGATCTTCATTTTTTGTTTGAGACTTTTTTTACTATATGTACGTAAGAAATTTCGAAGCAAATCAATTGATTCCTGTCGCACACTACAAATACTACTGCATTTCCATGTGTACACTGGACCCTTAGTACGTCTCCCTAAAACTTCATCAGCTAAGACCTCTTCTGCATCTCTAGATACAAGTTTCTCTTTTTCCATCACACAACTATCTTTCACCTCATATGCACGACCACTGGTGTCAACTGCATGCACCAAATCATTTTCCTGAAAGTAACTCTCCTCATTAAAAAAAGGCTCAGAACTTGAACTATGCATCCATTCACCAGAAAATACTTCACAAAAATTACTCCGATTAATAATTCTTTTCCATCTACTGTTCGATTTGAAAACATCCATTGCCTTATTAAGTATCCTAATTCTATTGATTATTAAAATAAATAATTTTTTCTTAACTTCAAAAGCCTGATCAACAATCTTTTCTACACTTTTCTTTTTCTTGTAAAAAGCAGCTTTTAGTTTACTTTTCTTTTCATTTTTTAGCAAATTTAAAACTACCCTATTGCGAAACATTCGCCTACGAATGTCCCTAAAAACATTTACCCTTCTATTGCTAACCATTCTCTTCTCTCCTGGTCCAATGGAAACATTTTTTGTGGGCTTCTCTTTCCTTTTTAGATTTGTTGACTTTTTCTGTATATTCACATTAGCAATTTCATTTTTTTTCCTACGACATATGTTGCGAAGAAAAGACTTAATTGGCTTACCAGAAGCTTTTCTGGTGTTTTTTGAAGTAGTTGTTGAAGAGGATTCCATAAACTCTGTTGTTGATGTTCTCCTTTTCCGTATGGTATTTTTGATATTTCTTTGCCTTGAAGGCATTTTTGCTTCCTTTTCAGAAGTTGATTTGAATCTGTTGTTCTGTTAAAAAAACACATGAAAGACCACTATTAGCAAACAACAAAGTAATGTTAAAAAGCAAACAATATAAACAATAAATTGCAACATATTTAAGTTTATACAATAGCAACACATGGCTTTATTTTTAAAGGCCTTGCGCCACCAGTGCGTCACTTATTACCCATGTTTAAAGTCAAGCATCAGCTGCACATGGCATTCATAAATAAGGGCCAAATGCAAATACCAATCAATTGCACCCAAAAATCGATTTTTCAATAACATGTAAGAAACACTGCGCAAAACCTAAGTACAACCACTCAATATCATCAAACAAAGTCAGGGTCTGATTTATAAAGGCCTTGCGCCACCAGTGCGTCACTTATTACCCATGTTTAAAGTTTTGCATCGGCTGCACATGGCAATCATAAATAAGGGCCAAATACATATACCAATCAATTGCACCCAAAAATCGATTTTTGAATAACATGTAAGAAACACTGTGCAGAACCTATGTACAACCAATCAATATCATCAAACAAAGTCAGGGCCTTATTTATGAAAGCCTTGCGCCACCAGTGTGTCACTTATTACCCATGTTTAAAGTCATGCATCAGTTGCACATGGCAATCATAAATAAGGGCCAAATACATATACCAATCAATTGCACCCAAAAATCGATTTTTCAATAACATGTAAGAAACACGGCGCAGAACCTATGTACAACCAATCAATATCATCAAACAAAGTCAGGGCCTTATTTATGAAAGCCTTGCGCCACCAGTGCGTCACTTATTACCCATGTTTAAAGTCATGCATCAGCTGCACATGGCAATCATAAATAAGGGCCAAATACATATACCAATCAATTGCACCCAAAAATCGATTTTTCAATAACATGTAAGAAACACGGCGCAGAACCTAAGTACAACCACTCAATATCATCAAACAAAGTCAGGGCCTTATTTATGAAAGCCTTGCGCCACCAGTGGGTCACTTATTACCCATGTTTAAAATCATGCATCAGTTGCACATGGCAATCATAAATAAGGGCCAAATACATATACCAATCAATTGCACCCAAAAATCGATTTTTCAATAACATGTAAGAAACACGGCGCTGAACCTAAGTACAACCACTCAATATCATCAAACAAAGTCAGGGCCTTATTTATGAAAGCCTTGCGCCACCAGTGCGTCACTTATTACCCATGTTTAAAGTCATGCATCAGTTGCACATGGCAATCATAAATTAGGGCAAAATACATATACCAATCAATTGCACCCAAAAATCGATTTTTCAATAACATGTAAGAAACACGGCGCAGAACCTAAGTACAACCAATCAATATCATCAAACAAAGTCAGGGCCTTATTTATGAAAGCCTTGCGCCACCAGTGCGTCACTTATTACCCATGTTTAAAATCATGCATCAGTTTCACATGGCAATCATAAATAAGGGCCAAATACATATACCAATCAATTGCACCCAAAAATCGATTTTTGAATAACATGTAAGGAACACTGCACAGAACCTAAGTACAACCACTCAATATCATCAAACAAAGTCAGGCCTTATTTATGAAAGCCTTGCGCCACCAGTGCGTCACTTATTACCCATGTTTAAAGTCATGCATCAGCTGCACATGGCAATCATAAATAAGGGCCAAATACATATACCAATCAATTGCACCCAAAAATCGATTTTTGAATAACATGTAAGAAACACTGTGCAGAACCTATGTACAACCAATCAATATCATCAAACAAAGTCAGAGCCTTATTTATGAAAGCCTTGCGCCACCAGTGCGTCACTTATTACCCATGTTTAAAGTCATGCATCAGCTGCACATGGCAATCATAAATAAGGGCCAAATACATATACCAATCAATTGCACCCAAAAATCGATTTTTGAATAACATGTAAGGAACACTGCACAGAACCTAAGTACAACCACTCAATATCATCAAACAAAGTCAGGCCTTATTTATGAAAGCCTTGCGCCACCAGTGCGTCACTTATTACCCATGTTTAAAGTCATGCATCAGTTGCACATGGCAATCATAAATAAGGGCCAAATACATATACCAATCAATTGCACCCAAAAATCGATTTTTGAATAACATGTAAGGAACACTGCACAGAACCTAAGTACAACCACTCAATATCATCAAACAAAGTCAGGCCTTATTTATGAAAGCCTTGCGCCACCAGTGCGTCACGTATTACCCATGTTTAAAGTCATGCATCAGCTGCACATGGCAATCATAAATTAGGGCAAAATACATATACCAATCAATTGCACCCAAAAATCGATTTTTGAATAACATGTAAGGAACACTGCACAGAACCTAAGTACAACCACTCAATATCATCAAACAAAGTCAGGCCTTATTTATGAAAGCCTTGCGCCACCAGTGCGTCACTTATTACCCATGTTTAAAGTCATGCATCAGTTGCACATGGCAATCATAAATAAGGGCCAAATACATATACCAATCAATTGCACCCAAAAATCGATTTTTGAATAACATGTAAGAAACACTGCGCAAAACCTAAGTACAACCACTCAATATCATCAAACAAAGTCAGGGCCTTATTTATGAAAGCCTTGCGCCACCAGTGCGTCACTTATTACCCATGTTTAAAATCATGCATCAGTTTCACATGGCAATCATAAATAAGGGCCAAATACATATACCAATCAATTGCACCCAAAAATCGATTTTTGAATAACATGTAAGGAACACTGCACAGAACCTAAGTACAACCACTCAATATCATCAAACAAAGTCAGGCCTTATTTATGAAAGCCTTGCGCCACCAGTGCGTCACTTATTACCCATGTTTAAAGTCATGCATCAGTTGCACATGGCAATCATAAATAAGGGCCAAATACATATACCAATCAATTGCACCCAAAAATCGATTTTTGAATAACATGTAAGGAACACTGCACAGAACCTATGTACAACCAATCAATATCATCAAACAAAGTCAGAGCCTTATTTATGAAAGCCTTGCGCCACCAGTGCGTCACTTATTACCCATGTTTAAAGTCATGCATCAGCTGCACATGGCAATCATAAATAAGGGCCAAATACATATACCAATCAATTGCACCCAAAAATCGATTTTTGAATAACATGTAAGGAACACTGCACAGAACCTAAGTACAACCACTCAATATCATCAAACAAAGTCAGGCCTTATTTATGAAAGCCTTGCGCCACCAGTGCGTCACTTATTACCCATGTTTAAAGTCATGCATCAGTTGCACATGGCAATCATAAATTAGGGCAAAATACATATACTAATCAATTGCACCCAAAAATCGATTTTTCAATAACATGTAAGAAACACGGCGCAGAACCTAAGTACAACCAATCAATATCATCAAACAAAGTCAGGGCCTTATTTATGAAAGCCTTGCGCCACCAGTGCGTCACTTATTACCCATGTTTAAAATCATGCATCAGTTTCACATGGCAATCATAAATAAGGGCCAAATACATATACCAATCAATTGCACCCAAAAATCGATTTTTGAATAACATGTAAGGAACACTGCACAGAACCTAAGTACAACCACTCAATATCATCAAACAAAGTCAGGGCCTTATTTATGAAAGCCTTGCGCCACCAGTGCGTCACTTATTACCCATGTTTAAAGTCATGCATCAGCTGCACATGGCATTCATAAATAAGGGCCAAATACATATACCAATCAATTGCACCCAAAAATCGATTTTTCAATAACATGTAAGAAACACTGCACAGAACCTAACTACAACCACTCAATATCATCAAACAAAGTCAGGGCCTCATTTATAAAAGCCTGGCGCCACCAGTGCATCACTTATTACCCATGTTTAAAGTCATGCATCAACTGCACATGGCAATCATAAAAAAGGCCAAATAAAAATACCATTCATTTGCACCCAAAATCGATTTTTAAATAACATGTAAAAAACACTGCGCAGGACTTATATACTAACATACAATTTCACTTCTAAAACATAACTATCTGCTTCCAAATATTCTCCATAGAGAAAATAAATCTCTATCTAAATTAAATGAATCATTACTTACCTTTAGAAATGCTTTTGGAGATTGAAAACAGTGTCAGACACACACACCAATTTTTCTTTAGCAGAGGAGAAGGTGTGCTCTCAATACACTGAAACCAAGACTGGCATAGAAAATCTCTATCTTTGTACACATATGCCTTAATTCAACCAATGAAAACTCTTCCCTCACTATTTTCAAACCAACACCCATCCCCCTCTCAAACCTTTCTATCTGTTACCATAGCAACTCCCTCCTAACTGAACTCTAAGGTTCAAAAGTTTATCTTACAATGTTGCAAATTAACTCAGCAAGGATGTTTGACCTGTCAATACAGCAGCCTATACAGGGTATTTTTGCTTTTGGTGACTTTTTTTAAACCATTCAAATTGCTTCTTTCACACAACATAACCATACACCCTAACTTTCAGTTTTCAACTATCTGAATCCACCAATCATTGCTAGTGATTCAAGAGCACAGAAACTCCACAATTATTTTTTTGTGAACTCCTACTGTTCCAACTGCCATTTCATTCCCACACTTCATCTGACTGGACCAGAACCTTCTCACATCATGTACTCTGTTTGGGTTATTGGACATAGCTACATCCACTGGGCTCAAAGGTATGCAGCTAGCAGAAATTTTCATAACCTTGATTTATCAAATGTGGAAATCAAGTGGATTGGCCACAGAGGATTAAAATGTCACCAATTGATACCATTGGTGAAAACCTTTTTGCATCTGCCAGAACCTGACCTTATAATTGTGCACTGTGGTGGAAACGATCTAGGCACATTAACTGGGGTAGGTCTGGAAATGCTATTAAAGGACACCTTTCATCAATTGATGATACTTTTTCCCCACACTGCCTTGGTATATTCCAATATATGCCAAAGACAGAAATGGAACTGGTCCAACCAATTTGGTCCACAATTTGAGAAAGCACGGAAACATGTAAATAAATCTGTTTCTGCTTACATGAGAGACTATGGAATGGGTTCATTATACAATAATAACTTGCGTTACAACATGCAAGACATCTACAGAGGAGATGGAGTGCACTTCTCAGATGAGGGGAATAGAATATTCCTCCTGAATTTAAGAATGTGTATTGGAACCTACTTGTAGGTACCTAAATCAACCACAGAACCCAAAAGCTCTTTTCAGAGCTACCCTAACTCTGATCATTCAAAGCGTTTATTTTTTTCTAACTTTTTTCACTATTTTTCACCAAAGTACGCTTTCGGGTACGCTTAAAGGTGCGCGCACCAGGCGCTACCCCCGCGAAAAATTAAAGAATTTTTTTTTTTTTTTTAACGTTTATGAGCCTCCTAAGCCCCCCTCAGAAAACCTAGAGGGTCAAGAAGTCTCTACAGTTCCCCCTTCTATCCATTCCGAACATTGTTTACCCTCCATCTTGTGTCTCGATTGTTCCGAAACACAAAATGGAGGACTCCCGTAACGCTGCCAGTGCGCGTAAAGGAGCGCGCACCCCTAAGCGCTCGTTAAAAAAAGGTGGGAAAGTAATTTACGGAAAACCCAATGGAGACACTTTCATCAAATATAGAATACGCCCTACTACATAGCAGTCCCTACCATTTGCCCAAATTTGGTGAAATTCCATTGAGACATTTAGGCTACAGGCCTGTCTAAATATCCTGAGGTAAATTACATGACAAAAACACACTTGTAATGTTAGAATTTACAACCAATTAAAAAGTATCTCTCATTTTCTACGATTATTTCCTGACGTTTGATTGGTTAAGTACAACAATATATATAAAAGAAGAGAGGGAAACACAGCCATTTTGACTACTGCTTCCTGAAGTACACTTGAAAACAAATTTCACTGACAACTTCAACTAATTTCTCTAAGGTAACTTCTAATTATGGAAGTATATTGTACACGTTAAGTTTATTTCTTAAAAAATATTCTGTTAGTGATATGCTATCCCTCTTTAATAGTTAGAGATAGAGATAGACTTCTCTGTAATAGTTATGGATTGAGTTAGGCTTCTCTGGTATACTAGCTCTACTAATATAGTTAATTTATATGCAATTTTCAGAAAGAAAATGGAAGGAGAAAATAAGGCAAATGATACTTCTATCAAAGTAAAGGTGGAAAAACCAGAAGATGAAAAAAAAGAAGTTGATTTCATGGATGACTCTTTGGATGAACAGTTTATAGAATGTTTGGAAGAAATTGAATCATGTACATATAATTATGAGGAAATTCCGGACAATATTATGTTAGAAATTTTATTAAATTATGAAAAAGAATCAGAGGAATAAATTTATCTTTAATAATTTCAATTGTTTCAGACAATATTCTTTTTTATATGTAATTCATGAAGTATTACCAAAAATGTTTAAAATATAAAGTGAGACTTATAGTATACTGTTCAACTATTTTTCTGTTACATAGTAAGTTTACTCATAGTTACTACCTTTCTCCCACTATATTATCTCATATGAATATTTTACACCTCATTTTCATAAGTGAACAGGATAGACTACTCATGATCCCCTAGAAATTCTCAGGGAGTGCTTAAAAGATCTGTTTCTCCTTTCCAGACAGACTATATTATGAATTCCATATACCACAAAAAATACAATAACAACATGCAAGATGTCTACAAAGAAGATGGTGAACATTAAATTTAAGTCTCTTCATTAGTACCTACATGTAGGTACTTACATAAAATAAAAAAATAAAAAAAAAAACAATTCATAAACATACAATTTTTGAAGTGATTATTTTTCCATAGTACCCTCCTCGATACGCTCCCCGGTGCGCGCACCAGGCGCTTCCCCCGCGAAAATCGAAAAAAAAAAAAAAAAATTTGAGGCCCCGCGGGGCCCTTTAATGGCCCCCATATCAAACCTAGGGGGTCAGGGGGGGTCTACCCTGCCCCCTTATGGTCAATTCCACCCTTTGTTTTTGCCACCTCTTATGACTAGATTTTACCGATAGACAAGATGGCGGCCGCTCCGGACTGTTTAGAATGTTTACAGACAACTGAGAGCCAATCAGCTTCCTGCGCGCAAGTCGCGTGTCGCGCCGGGAGCGCTCACGGGTGCGCGCACGGGAGAGCGCCTATAGATATATATATTTTTTTGAACCTAAATTACTCAAAATCCACTGGAGCACATATCTTGAGACATAGCAAAGGCACATCGGGCTACCAGTCCCTACAATTTTGCCAAGTTTGGTGGAAATCCATTCAGCCGTTCGGGCTAAAAGTGAAATCGACCGCCCTATGGAAATTAACATGGGGAAAACGCGTTTTGGGACCCCCCTTTTATCTCGGCCCCCGCTTGACGAATCCCCCCCAAACTTTCAGGGAAGGACCGGACCGCCATGAGACCATTTTCCTGAAAATTTCAGGCAGATTCGTCAACCGGCGCCAAAGTTATTCAAAATAGAATGTTGAGATTTAACATTGAAAATTATCCTAACTATAACTACCTACTGGCGACCGCCAGTAGGTAATATATATATATATATATATATATATATATATATATATATATATATATATATATATATATAGGGAGACTGGAACTGCCTTGCACCCCTCTAAGGAACTGCGAAGGAGTGGGGCCCACCATCCAACCTGGTTTGGGGCATCACTTGTTGCCTGAGAGGCCCTATCACTGTATGGGCATTCATGGAGGACTTCAACTCCCAAGATGCAGCAGCCTGAGGGGTGGAGCGCGAGATGTCCTGCAGCCTCGGAGGTGGAGGAGGGGCAAGTAACCACCTGACTGGGAGTGGCCGCAATAACAGCTTAAACACCAGCAGATCCCCAGGACATTGTTTTAACTTTTGAAACGGGCACTGAGGAAGCTATTAAAGCGAAACGCGTCTGCCTTGCGTTTCATGGTTGCTGTACATAGAGCGCTGGTAATTAATAAAGTCAGCTGCAGTTTATCCCGGAGCTGTCTCGCTCTTTTGTCCTTACCTGGAGAAAGACTGGCTGTTGTGTGTTGCCAGCTTGCAGGTGCTGGCTTTAGCGAGACGCCCTCTCGTTCTGGAGTATCACGGGACACCTGCAACCCATGGTTGAAGTAATATATATATATATATATATATATATATATATATATATATATATTCACTGAAAAAACCATAGGTTTCACACCAGTTATAGTTAGGAATTAGCATTTAAAAAACCTATTAAATTCACTGACAAAACCAGTTATAGTTAGCTGGAAATTTTACTGACATAAAACCATTGAAATTCCCACGTTATAGTTAGTTGGACTCACTATAACTTGCGCGCCTGCAATGCACTGCTGATGACGTCACATATTACATCACTCATGACATGGTCAGTGACATCACTCATGACATCACTGATGACACCATCCTTGTGACAGAGTGACAGACCTAATTTCAGTGTAATGTAACGCTTGAAACAAATATTCAAAAATAGAAACAAACATTTTCAAAAAAATGGAGATACCCAAACCAGTAACAACAACCAATTCAGTAATTCCACCATCTATATACTCATCCACTCATTCACCAACAGTTCTATATAGTCACTCATATATATACTCACTCATCATATGTAGTGATACACCTATACATCCTGTTACACATCAGCAGTCATCCAAAAGTTACTCACACACATACTCACACATGCACATAAACTATTGAACATCCATTTATTTGCATATACATTTATACACACACTACCACCTTACTTCTAAGGAAACTTACACATACTTACTCTCTTAAACAATCACTTATAGAAACACATACTTATTTAAACAGGAACTCCTACAATCTCTCACTATATATACTATACTCACTTATATACATCAATACTCACATATACTAGATTAAAACATATGTCGTTAGTAATGAAGACACTAGTGAGACAGTCATTCACTCACTAACACACACATATACACACTCGTCCACCCATACAGTCCTGCACATATTCTGTCTTCAAAACACATACAAACAGTGAGTCAGTCACCAACCCCTGCAGCCACTTATACACAAAGAGAAACACTGATACAAACATTTAAATATTTAAACAATACTCGCTAATATATGTATTCACTAAGATACACTTAATAAGCCAGTTAACCAACCATTTTTTTTTTAAAAAAACATCCATTTACACACTTATTTAAAAATTTATTCTTCCATCGACCTTTACAAATACATATATAAAACAAATTTATTTTTCAGAAAGACACACATTCACTGGATGGTGTCATCAGTGATGTCATGAGTGATGTCAC
>NW_028251833.1:0-59849 GCF_964263255.1 Lissotriton vulgaris | reverse complement strand
TTAGGGCCATATGTATGAAGCTATTTTCGATTCGCAAAGGCCGAAATTCGCCGAATTTCGGCCTTTGCGAATCGGAAACGGCCATTTTTGCACATTTGCAACGTATGAAAAAGTAGCAAAATAATGAATTGCAAAATTTTGCGATTCCTTATTTTGCCATAGCATTTAAGGAATTGCAATTTTGCGATTCCTTAATTGCTATGTAAGAAGCTTTTTTCTCTTGCGAATTTGGTTTAAGGAATCGCAATTTACCACCAACTGAAAGTTGGTGGTAAATTGCGATTCCTTTTCAATAAGCACAAATTGGCATTTTTCATTGTGGCATGTGACGCACATGCATGCCCTTAGGGCATGTATGTGCGCCATATGCGCACACATGTCATTTTCAGGGGTGCAGCAGGGTGTTCTTGAGACACCCCCTGCACCCTTGAAAATTCGCACAATTTGCGATTAGCAAATTGCGATTAGCAAATTTCCCCTTCATTCCTATGGGCCTCCTGGCCCATAGAAATGAATTGGAAGTATTCCTTAATTGCGAATTCGCAATTTGCGAATTCGCAAATAAGGAATAGTAAGGAATCGCTAAAATTCCTAGATTACCTACATACATACCGTTTTGCGAATTCTAAATAGCGATTCCTTAAGATTCGCTATTTAAAATTCGCAAAACGGAAGTATGATACATATGACCCTAGATATATAATCAATCTCGATAGCAAGATGCCCGGAGGTCTTAACACTACAGAAGACCTATACACTTGCATTTAAAGATTTTCTCTTTCGTCCTCTCTCTATATATATCAAGGTGCACATAAATGTCAATGAAAAGGACAAATAAGGTGTTCACAGCTGGTTTCTACTAATTTACATGAAATGTACGAGACGCCAAATAATGTATAAAATAAAGGTGGTGAGTCAACAAAGTTACCACAGGCTGCCGCCAGACCTTAACCAAAGAAATCATGTTTTTTAAGCTTTATAATTTATCACCGTTTCTACACGCAGTGGTGGAATTAGTTTTTTGCGTTTTTTGCACAATTTGAGGTCACTCAAAAGGTCTAATCCCATGGAAGGGTTCAAATTGAATTTCAGAGCACCATACTTACACTTTGTTAAGGGAGAAAAACAGCACCAACACAAGTTAAAGAGAACTACTAAAGACAGATGTGATATTCCATCAAGAAAATCATACCGCTTTAACAACCACTATTTTGCATTTATGCAAGCATTAAAATGAAATGGTATTTTATCAGGTATGGATTTTAAAACGTTAAAATTTATATAGGATATTTTATCAGGCCGTATAATGAAATTGGTCTTTTATAAGTTTATGCACTTATTTATTGGCTTAAATTATGTATTTATTGTATTTATACAGTTAATAGGCTTTTTTCATGTACATTGGTGGTTATTTATTTATTTATATAGGACCAAACATTAATATGAATAGGCTCAAAAGAAAAATACGATCATTCTTATCTTGATACAAAGTATGTTTTTACTGTCTATGAATTCATTGTGGAGGCCGCTGCTTTTTGCACAAAGCACTGTCACTTTAAGATGTATAAAATGGTGGATGAAGCAAAAGATCGCTGTCATGTGATCAAGGTCCAGGAAGGAACCAAACGCGTCATGGCCGACTAAAGAAGTAAACAAATATTTCTGCACAGATACGTGGATATATATATATATGTATATCCCAAAACTTCCACTTCACCTTGCCGTCGCTCCACACAGCTCGGGTGCCTCCAAGCGTGGTGGTGTGCCGCGTAAATTATGTAAACACAGTCCGCTGAAATTACGTCAGCTAACAGACAGGAGCACACTGCAAATCCATATAAAATGTGTTTATTCCATAAATGAGCATCCCCCTGCAAGCATTTGACAGACGCGATTCGCTGCTCTGGCTTTGTCAATGTTAATGACTTTGATAAAGTTTCACCAATTTAAAGTGCACGTGAAAGTTAAAATCGTAATGAACATGAAAGAAGGCTAGTAAATGTTTCAATACATGATTACTGTGTCGGCCATCTTAACATGTAGCATATTAAGTATTTTAGAACCATGTCCAATGCATTGAAAAAACCCGTAGAATAACACCGGAAGTCAGAAACCTCAAATTATAATTATAAAAATGAGTATGAAGATTATATTTGAACACAAAGCTTAAATAACTCTGTGTCCAACAACTTCCTAGTGTAGCAAACCTCAGTCCAACCCCAAAGTGAGAGTATTCACAGGTTTGATCATATTTATCAATCCTAGTTTCACATATATTTGAGGAACCACGGGTTAAATGCAAAAAATTATTATGGTTTGTTCAATGTTCATGGGGGCGCACCAAATAGAAGTCCAAAAAGATGGTAAGTAGAAAAGTTCTTTATTTATCTTTGTCCATTATTAAAATACAGATCATCAAATAGTATACAACGAATTCAGCCAACGCGTTTCACTCCCTACCAAGGAGTTTCTTCAGGGCTGAAAGTCCAATAAAAGAAAAAAACTAACATCAGTTTCCTGTGACATAGGTTCTTTGCACATTTCCCATATTACAGTACATCTTTTTTTTTTAAATTTGAAGAACACATATTTCTTAAAGAGAAGAAATACACAGTATCCAAATAGAGGGAAAGACTACTCAGAAGCTGTTAAGAAACACTCAATACTAATTCATATTGTACAATCATATTGCAAAGGAGAGAGCTTTGTGGTTATCCTAATAACACCTCTCTAAACGTATACCGCCATGAAAGGGGGACAAAGGGGTTTACATGGAAGGCCGTAAAGAGAAATGGGGAAACCACAAATGGGTGCCAAAACCACGAATAGCTCATATTGTTTTTCAAAAGCTTTACCGGTGTATCACACTTTAAGATAAGAGAAGTATCAACCGAGTTCTAGAACCTGTTTCACAATTTCATTAACAGTACATAGTTTTTTGTCTATTTATTGTTAGTCATATCAACCTGGTACCATTTAGGTACATAGTTTCATAGGGTTTTCATACATAATATACTTTTCCATCAGGTTTAGGATCATGTATCTTAGTTTCAATAGCAAAACATAGTTCCCTGTCTGTTCTTTGTCAATTCATATCATAATATTGCCGTTTTGATACACACTTTCAAAGTATATCCCACATACTACGCTTTCACATCGTATTCACAGTATGGTTTTTCCAAGGTTAGGCACAGCGGGAAAGGGTAGGGGGGGGGACAAGGGCAGTTAAAGAATACTATCTTCTAAGGCAGAGAGTTTTTTAGTTTTTTAGTTTTTTAGTAGTTAGGTGGGGCATGGGGAGGAAAGGAGAAAGGGATTATATTATCATAACACAGGTTCTTACCACTGCAATTTATTCTGGTATCCTGTATTCAAGTAGTTCCCCTGTTTCCAACCTAGTTTCTTGGTCGGTCCTGTTCATTTAATTATTCCTGTGTCAGTCTATTCAAGAAAGAAGAGTATTTTAGGCCCCTGCATTTATGGGATCCTAAGAATTACTTTTTTCCAGTTGTTTCCTTTTATGCATACCTTTTATCTGTGAAGTTTGTGTCTTCCCTTATATGTATCCACGTTCCCAATCTCTGTAGTTGTTGCCCCCAAATCGATTCAGGAAATCCAATTTCTTCCCATCCCTGTTCGTATTTGTAAGAGATCGTTGTGATACTGGCTAGTAAAAAATTAATAAAGAATTCCAATTAGCCCGTCTCAGAGTAGTACCCCCTATTGTGCCATACCACTTTGAGCTCTGTGCAGTTACAGCCCCCAACTAGGACTCCCAGTCAAATCGGCCAGGCATCAAGAGCATCAGCATGTCAGTTGTAAGCCATCCCAAACAGAGACCGGCCCTCAAGCCACCACCTTGCGATCACCGAAAGTACAGCCCAGCGACCGGGGCGTCCGTGCTCCACACACATCGCCCCAAACGTCTAATATCTCTGTTCAGCATGTCATATTCGTTTTTCGCAACATAGTTAGTCATAATGATTACGCCTTCCGTTGTACAAACACCGGTATACAGCCACATCTTGCATATATTCCGGGATTTTTTTAAAAAACGTCATCGTCACGATCGCGCACAGTGTCGCGATCGTGCGGCGGAAATGCCCACCACTTGCATCAGGGATTAAAATTCAGTTTATAGGAAGCGACCCCTTGGGCAAGGGTCGCTTCCAGGTGGGCTCTGAGTATGTTTTGGATTTTCTGCCCCCCCTTGGGGCAAATCGGCCAATTTTTGGGGCCGTTTTGCCCCCAGGGGGGCAGAAATTCCCCATTAGCACCTTGGACATGTTTTGGGGTATATATGTTTATTTGAAAGCAACCCCTTGGACAAGGGTCGCATCCAGGTGGGCTCTGAGTATGTTTTGGATTTTCTGCCCCCCCTTGGGGCAAATCGGCCCATTTTTTCGGCCGTTTTGCCCCCGGGGGGGGGGGGGCAGAAATTCCCCACTAGCACCAGGGATATGTTTTGGGGCATTATTTTTTTATTTGGAAGCGACCCCTTGGGCAAGGGTCGCTTCCTGGTGGCTAATAATTATGTTTTTGATTTTCTGCCCCCCCGGGGGCAAATCGGCCTGTTTTTTCAGCCGTTTTGCCCCCAAGGGGAGCTGAAAATCGCCACTATCACCAGGGATATTTTGTTTGCAAGGTAGTAGTGACCCCTTGTGCAATGGTCACTTCCAGGAGGGGGCTTAATTTTGTATGTACATTTTCTGCCCCCCCGGGGGCAAATAGGCCTGTTTTTTTTGCCTGTTCTGCCCCCAGGGGGGGCAGATAATGCCACTAGGCACCAGGGATTGTTTTTTTTCTGCAATGGAAGTGACCCCTTGGGCAAGGGTCACTTCCAGGTGGGGGTCAAATGTAGATTTACATTTTCTGCCCCCCCGGGGGCATTTAGGTCTGTTTTTTTCAGCTTTTGTGCCCCCTGGGGGGGGGCAGAAATACGCCACTAGACACCATGGATTTTTTTGTTTGCAATGGCGGCGACCCCTTGGGCAAGGTTTGCTTCCTAGAGGCAACTAGTTTTAGGAATGTTTTTCTGCTCCACCCCCACCCCCCTGGGGGCAAATTGGCCCTTTTCTTTTCTGTTTTTTGGCCCACTAGGCCCTAGGGATTGTGTTTTGTAGTGTGTGGAAGTGAGCCCTTGGGGAAGGCTTGCTTCCAAAGGTGGTTATATTTTTGGATGTTTTTTATTGGCTGCCTCCCTTGGTGCCAGTCGGTCTTTTTTTGTCCTTACTGCCCCCGTGTGAGGGGGGTACAGTTAGGACCAAAAGACCAACTGACACCAAAGGGGGTTGGCAGAATAAAACATCCACAAATTTAACCAGTGTCTTGATGGAAAACCTCACCTAAACCCCATTGGTCTAAGCCCTATTTGATGGCCCATCTGGGCGAATGTAAATTTGGGGGGCAAATTTGTGTGTTGTTTTTTTAATTGTTATATTGTTTGCGAAATGTAGTAGTAATTTTTATTTTCTTCTCTATTTTCTTCTTGTTCCAGGCTTTTGCTATTTGGATTGTTGTAGGTTGCGGTTCTGTTACTGCTGGTTTTGCAGCTTGTGTAGTTGCATGTGCTTGGTAAGTGAATGTATTTTGTACTACTTTCCCTAGATGAATGTGTTTTTGTAAAAGGTGTACTTATAGCAGTTTGTGTGACTCTGTGTTTTTTGTTTGTTAAATTTTTTTAGCATTTGTGCTTGATGTGTACTTTGTTGTCTAATCTGTACTTTTTTCTGTCTAGTGGGATATCATTTCTTTTTGCTGTGTCTCAGCAGAGTAGGTGCTGGTGAGTGTAGCTTTATTTGGTAAGAGTTAAATTGTTTTGGATTGTATAGATCTTTGTGTGAAAGCCTTACCTTGTTTACTTCTTACTTTGCACAGTGTAGGTTGTTGTTCACTTTTGTGTGCAGTCTTCTTGCTTTGTAAGGATAATGGCTAGTCGCAGGATGACTGCTCAGCATGTTGTTGGTTTGCTTTTTGAGTCTTCCTCTGACCATGGTTCAGAGACTGACTCCGATTCGGACCCAGAGGTAGGTGCAGAAGATTCAGGCAGTGAGTTTTCTCTTCGCATTGAATCATCGGATGATGAATCTTCTTCTAGTGCTGATGAAGTGCCTGTGGTAGAGGAGGACATTGATGTGCCGGTAGTGGGCCAAGAGGCATCTGGGCTGCTGCCTAGGGCCGCAAGGTTTCCCTTTTTTTTACGTCGGCAAGAGGCAAGTGGGCTGCAGGCTGCGCCCAAAAGGCTTCACATTGCTGTGGTGCGCCAAGAGGCATCTGGTGCTGTTCGTCTTCCTGTTGGTGTGGTGCAGCAAGAGGCATCTGGGGCTGTTAGGCTTCCCATTGGTGTAGAGCGGCAAGAGGCATCTGGGGCTGCTAGGTTTCCCGTTGGTGTAGTGCAGCAAGAAGCATCTCAGGCTGCTATGCTTCCCGTTGGTGTAGTGCGGCAAGAGCCCTCTGGGGATGCTAGGTTTTCTGTTGGTGTTGTGCAGCCAGAAGTATCTGTGGCTGTTAGGCTTCCCATTGGTGTAGTGCTGCAAGAGGCTTCTGGGCTGCAGGCTGGGGTGGCTGCTCCTCCCGTTGATAGGGATGGCCGCTGGGATGCTCCTGGCATGGTGCAGCCGACATTGCCAGATTTCACTGGTGTTCCTGGGAGTAGAGTGAATACTGAGAATTTTCTGCCAATACATATTTTTCATTTGTTTTTTGACAATGTGTTTTTGCAAGAGATTGTTGAGAAAACTAATTTATATGCAGAACACTATTTGAGGGACAACAGTGCCAGACTTAAGCCCCATTCTAGAGCTACCCGGTAGACTCCCACAAATGTTGAAGAGATGAAGAAGTTTTGGGGATTAACTTTTTTGATGGGCTTGCTAGGGAAGCCATCAATGTCTTCATATTGGTCCACTAGTCCCCTGATGGCAACAGCTATATTTCCAGCAGTCATGAGTCGTGATCGGTATATGCTTCTTCTTCGGATGATGCATTTCGTTGATAATGGTTTAGCGTTGCCACGCGATCACCCTGATTGTGACCGTCTTTTTAAGATTAGGCCTGTCCTTGATCACTTTGTTGATCGGTTTTCTGAGATCTTTGCTCCTGGTAAAGAAATAGCAGTGGATGTGTCTTTGCTATTGTTCAAGGGCTGCTTGGTTTTTAGGCAATACATTCCTAGCAAGAGGGCACGCTATGGAATCAAACTGTGTATGCTGTGTGACAGTGGTACTGGATATGTCTATAATTTCAGGGTATACACTGGTAAGGAGTCCAGCATTAACCCTCCTGGTTGTCCTTCCACTTTTGGAGTGACTGAGAAAATTGTGTGGGAACTAGGTAGAGGATTATTTAACAAAGGCCACCATTTATATGTAGATAACTTCTACACTGGTGTGCGGTTGCTCAAGGAATTGGCCAAAGTGGGCACTGTTGCTTTTGGCACAATGCGCTGTAACCGTAAAGGTTTCCCAAAGGAACTTGTTTGCAAAAGGCTTGTGCGGGGACAGTCTAGTGCATTGCGATGTGGGGAGCTTCTAGCTGTGAAGTTTTCAGACAGGAGAGATGTGTACATGCTGACTACTATCCATGATGAAAGCACTGTACCTGTGCCTGTTTGGGATCAAGGTGCTGAAGTGCGCAAACCTGTGTGCATTGTACATTACAATAAGTACATGGGTGGTGTTGACAGAGTAGATCAGAGGTTGGAACCTTATGCTGCTCTTCGAAAGGCTTACATTTGGTACAAGAAGTTAGCTATCCATCTTTTCAACTTGGCATCCTTTAATGCTTTTGTTGTTTTCCAGAAGTCTTGTCCTGAGTCGAAGATGCCTTTTGTTAAGTTTCAGGAGTCTATAATAGGCAGCATTGTACTAGTGGAACAGGCAAGTGTTCCTAGATTTGGAGTGGTGGAGGATGTGGCTAGATTGAAAGATCGCCTCTTTCCTGAATACATTCCTCCCACATCCGCAAGAGACTTTCTGACTAGAAGATGTAGAGTCTGTTGGCGAAGAGGCGTGCAGAAGGAGTCTCGTATGTACTGCCCTGACTGTCCTTCTAAGCCTGGATTGTGTGTGTCAGCTTGTTTAAATTGTACCACACGCAAACAAAGTTTTGGGAGTTTTAATGAGCTGTAAAGTGAACTGCCTGGTCTGTATTCTGTAATATTTTTTAGTTTGTTTCAAGGATTGGCATTAGTGCAATGTGTTTAGTTTTAGAATTTGTGTTAGCAGATTTGTAGGTATTTCCAATTGGTTAGTGTTATTTTGTAAAAACAAATTCTAAATGTGATTGTGATGTGTGCAGGCTGGTGCTTGGATGGCGGTGTGCATGGACTGGCGCTTGGCTGGTGGTGTGCGTGGACTGGTGCCTGGCTGGCAGAGTACATGGATTGGTGTTTTGCGGGTGTTGTGTGTGGATTTTTTTTTGGCTGGCGGAGTGCATGGTTGCTGCTTGGCTGGTAGAGTGCAAGGATTGGTGCTTGGCTGGTGGTGTACGTGCACTCGTGGTTGGCTGGCGGGCTGTGTGGACTGTTATTTTGTAAAAACAAATTCTAAATGTGATTGTGATGTGTGCAGGCTGGTGCTTGGATGGCGGTGTGCAGGGACTGGCGCTTGGCTGGTTATGTGCGTGGACTGGTGCTTGGCTGGTGGTGTGCGTGGACTGGCACTTGACTGGTGGTGTGTGTAGACTGGTGCTTGGCTGGCAGAGTGCAAGGATTGGTGTGTGGTTGGCAGTGTGTGTGGATTGGTGCTTGGCTGGCGGTGTGTGTGGACTGGTGCTTGGATGGTGGTGTGGGTGGACTGGCGGTGTGTGAGTATTTGCTTTCTGTTGGTCACTACACACACTGCTAGTTGAGTGCCACTCCACACAGTACCTCATTTTGTGTAGTTGCTGTGTCAGGAATGTGGGCGTGTGAAAGTGATGGGCCCTTGAATGGTACTTTCTGCTGGTGTGAGTGTTTTAATGTGATGGGCCTGCGGCTGGTGGTGTGAAAGTTTTGTAAGTGTCACATGTATGAAAGGTGTATGAAAGGCCTGTAAAGAGGTTGGTGCCTTGTCGTGGCTTTACAGCTCACGAATTGTGAGGCAATGGTTCAGTTTCTCGTCCTTTCATTTATTAACAGTGCATTTCTTTTTTGTGAAATCACTTGCTAATACAATTGTATATACTGAACGATCACTCACCCTCGTGCCAAATCCAACCAGTATGTGTGTGTGTTTGAGGAATAGATGGCTGTGTATGGATCTTTTTTTTTTTAGTCTCTGTGCCAAGGTGTACATTTCGCCTACGAATAATCTGCCAATTGTAGATATTGTTGAAAACCCATGGGACTACATAGTGATGTCTCTCTGGTGAAATCTAACAATTAATGTTATCTACAATATCCTGCAAAACTCACAATGTCCGTCATATTTTCCTTGCAATATTGCGCCCAAATTGTCACGCTGCACAAGTAAACAACTAAATTTGTCAAAACTAATTGGTTTACCTAGGGGGGTCACATGGGTTTTTCACTCCTTCCTCGGTTGCCATCTAGGGAAACTCAGCAAACCCGCACATTTTTGGAAAGTAGACACGCAGGGGCTGTCAAGGGGGTATGGCTTACGTGGATCCTCCAACGTTCCTTTTCTCAGAATCCCTAGCAAACTTTGAATGTAGTTGAAAAAAATTGTTTTTTCGAACATTTTTGTGTGTAAAAGTGTGGCATCACTGGGCTCACACAAATTTCCACCCACCCAGCGTTCCCCCATGTCTCCTGAAAAAAATCGTACTTCACTTGCCTGGGTCTGCCTAGTGCCTGCGACAGGAAACAGCACAAAACGCAACGTGGTTGCACCTCAATTTCGCAGTGAAAACTGGTCCTTTTTTGGTAAAGTGCCTACCTTTAGTTTTTTAACCCTAGCTCTGCCGGCACCTAGGGAAAACTAGCAAACCTATACATTTTTGAAAACTAGACACCCAGGGGAATTTAGGGTGGGGTGACTCAACTGCCTCCCACCAGGTTCTGTTACCCAGAATCCCCCACAAAGCTAAAAAATTGACAACAAAAAACGCATTTTCCTCACATTTCTGTGGTGGAATGTTCTGGAATCTGCGTGGATCAACAAATTTCCACCCACCCAGCGTTCCCCCAGGTCTCCCAAAAAAAATGGTACCTCACTTGCCTGGGTCTGCCTTGTGCCTGCAACAGGAAACATCACAAAACGCAACGTGGTTGCACCTCAATTTCGCAGTGAAAACGTGCCCTTTTTTTGCCAAAGAGCCTACCTTTCGTTTTTGAACCCTAGCTCTGCCGGCACCTAGTGAAACCTAGCAAACCTATACAATTTTTAAAACTAAACACCCAGGGGAAATCAGGATGGGGTGACTCGACTGTCTCCTACCAGGTTCTGTTACCCAGAATCCCTTGCAAAGCTAAACAATTGACAAAGAAAAAATGCATTTTCCTCACATTTTCGTGGTGGAAAGTTCTGGAATCTGCGTGGATCAACAAATTTCCACCCACCCAGCGTTCCCCCAGGTCTCCCGAAAGAAATTTTTAAGTCTCCACTGTAAGATTTTGGCCTTTTCCTGTTGCAGCCACTATGCCTACCCATGCAAGTGAGGTACCATTTTTATCGGGAGACCTAGGGGAACGCTGGGTGGGAGGAAATTTGTGTGAGCCCAGTGATGCCACGCTTTCCCACACAGAAATGTGTGAAAAAACAGGTTTTTTTCAGCTACAATTGAGGTTTGCAAGGGATTCTGGGTAAAGGAATGTTGGAGGATCCACGCAAGCCATACCTCCTTAGAAGCTCCCAGGTGTCTATTTTTCAGAAATGTGTGGGTTTGGTAGGTTTCCCTAGATGGCCGTCTAGCACGGGGCCAAAAACTCAGGTAACCCCCCTTGCAAAAGCTGGTGGTTTTGACATAGGAAACTTCAAAATTGCCTATGTCAAAACCACCAGCTTTTTGCAAGGGGGTTACCTGCGTTTTTGGCCCGGTGCTAGGCGGCCATCTAGGGAAACCTACCAAACCCACACATTTTTGAAAAGTAGACACCCGGTGGCTTCCAAGGAGGTATGGCTTGCGTGGATCCTCCAACGTTCCTTTACCCAGAATCCCTTGCAAACCTCAATTTTAGCTGAAAGAAATTAAATTTTTCACACATTTCTGTGTGGGAAAGCGTGGCATCACTGGGCTCACACAAATTTCTTCCCACCCAGCGTTCCCCCAGGTCTCCCGATAAAAATGGTACCTCACTTGCGTGGGTAGGCATAGTGGCTGCAAAAGGAAAAGGGCCAAATCGTAGGGTGGAGACTTAAAAATAAGCATGGGCGAATTTTGCGAATCTCGCGTTCGCGAATTTTGCGGATTTGCGAACTCGCAATCCGCAAAATCCGCGAATTCTCGCAAATTTGCGGATTTTTTTTTTGTGTTCGCGCAGGTTTCTGCCAGTTCGCGAGGGTTTTTTACAATTTCGCAAACGCAAACTTACCTGTCGGGTCGCAAGTTTTGCGAACTTGTTGTTTCTTCGTGTCCAGCCTGTTTGGGAAACTCTTCTTCATCACTGCCACTCTCTGTCACCACTGCCACTCTCTGACTACTCATGCCACCCTCTGGCCCACCCATGCCACCCTCTGTTTCATCACAGCACCCTCTGGTTGTCCAGTCAGTGTACATTATTGTGGCAAAGCAAAGCACACCTTCCCTGCCTCAAGTGACCTGAATTAATTTGGGGCTGATTAATGTGTCACAGAATATTTTTTTAGCTGGCACCTGCTTCCTTAGTGCTTCCTGATTAGTGATCTTTTGCACTTGCTAAGTGCTTTCATTGTTGCAAAATTAGTTACAACACCTGCCCTGCCCCAACTGACAATAATGAATTAGGGGCTGATTAATGGATTTGAACTTCCAGCCTGGCTCCTGCTTGTCTCCCTTAGCTGAAATTCAGGACCTTTGTGGCATATGTGTAACTATTCTGAGGTTCAGAGCAGGGTCACATAATAGTTGCAACTGGCAACTGAACTCTGGAGGGGCCCCTCAGGAAGCACTACAGGAAATGGCTACTAATGATGAGCCTGAACTTTTGAACCTGGTAAGTAGTTTCAGTTTTGCTAAGATCGTATTTCTGCAATTTAGCGCTTATTCGCGGGGCGCGAAGTTGTACTGGGAAGCCGCGAACTCACGCGAACAGTGCGAGCAAAATCCGCTGCTCGCGGATTTGCGGATTTTGCGGGAGATTCGCGAATCTCGCGGATTGCGAATTTACCGAAAATCCGCAAAATCCACGAGCGAAACGGATTTTCCGCCCATGCTTACTTAAAAATCACCTTTAGCAAAATTACCTTCTTTTTTTGGGGGAGGCCTGAGTTTTTGGCCCGAGGCTCAGCGGCCATCTTTGGAAACTACCAAACCAAACAGTTTCGCAAACTAGACACCCGGGGGAGTCCAGGGAGGTATGGCATGCTTGGGTCCCCCAATGTTTTCCAACCCAGAATTCCCTGCAAACCTTAAAATTAGGCTAAAAAACAACTTTTCCATACATTTTTGCATGGAATCTCCGTGCCGGCACAAATGTCCTACCACCCAGCGTTCCCCTTGTTCTCCCGAGTAAAATGATACCTCACTTGTGTGGGTGGGCCAAAGGCCTGTGACTAGGATGACCCCAAAACAGTAGAATTCTCTGTGCTTAATTTGTCAGCCCCGAACGCTACAATTTCTTACAAATACATTTTTGGCCTGTTCTGCTTTGGCCCACCCACACAAGTGAGGTATCATTTTACTCGGGGGAACAAGGGGAACGCTGGCTGGTAGGACATTTGTGCTGGCACAGAGATCCCACGCAAAAATGTATGGAAAAGTGTTTTTTAAGGTATGCAAGGAATTCTGGGTAGGAAAAAGTTAGGGGAGCCACGCATGCCATACCTCCCTGGACTCACCCGGGTGTCTAGTTTTCAGAACTGTTTGGGTTTGGTACTTTGCAAAGTTTGCCGCCGAGACCCAGGCCAAAAACTCAGGTGCGCCCCCCAAAAATAAGGTACTTTTGCTATAGGTTACTTTTTAAGTCTCCACCTTACAATTTGGGCCTTTTCCTGTTGCAGCACCTATACCTACCCACTTAAGTGAGGTACCATTTCTTTCAGGAGACCTGGGGGAACGCTGGTTGAGTTGAAATTTGTTGATCCACGCAGATTCCAGAACTTTCCACCACAGAAATGTGAGGAAAATGCATTTTTTTGTCAATTTTTTTAGCTTTGCAGGGGATTCTGGGTAACAGAACCTGGTGGGAGGCAGTCGAAGCACCCCATCTTGAATTTCCCTGGGTGTCTAGTTTTCAAAAATGTATAGGTTTGCTAAGTTTCCCAAGGTGCCGGCAGAGCTAGGGTTAAAAAACGAAAGGTAGGCTCTTTGCCAAAAAGGGCCCGTTTTCATTGCGAAATTGAGGTACGACCACATTGCGTTTTGCACTGTTTCCTGTCGCAGGCACTAGGCATACCCAGGCAAGTAAGGTACCATTTTTTTGGGGAGACCTGGAGAAACGCTGGGTGGGTGGAAATTTGTTGATTCATTCGAATTCCAGAACTTTCCACCACAGAAATGTGAGGAAAATGCATTTTTTTGTCAATGTTTTAGATTTGCAAGGGATTCTGGGTAACGGAACCTGGTGGGAGGCGGTCGAGTCACCCCATCCTGAATTCCCCTGGGTGTCTAGTTTTCAAAAATGTATAGGTTTGCTAGGTTTCCCAAGGTGCCGGCAGAGCTAGGGTTCAAAAACGAAAGGTAGGCTCTTTGCCAAATAAGGGCCGTTTTCACTGCGAAATTGAGGTGCGACCACGTTGTGTTTTGCGCTGTTTCCTGTCGCAGGCACTAGGCAAACCCAGGCAAGTGAGGTACCATTTTTTTCAAGAGACCTGGGGGAACGCCTGGTGGGTGGAAATTTGTTGATTCACGCAGATTCCAGAACTTTCCATCACAGAAATGTCAGAAGAATGCATTGTTTTGTCAATGTTTTAGCTTTGCAAGGGATTCTGGGTAACAGAACCTGGTGGGAGGCGGTCGAGTCACCCTATCCTAAATTTCCCTGGGTGTCTAGTTTTCAAAAATGTATAGGTTTGCTAGGTTTCCCAAGGTGCCGGCAGAGATAGGGTTAAAAAACGAAAGGTAGGCTCTTTTCCAAAAAAGGGCCCGTTTTTACTGCAAAATTGAGGTGCGACCACGTTGCGTTTTGCGCTGTTTCCTGTTGCAGGCACTAGGCAGACACAGACAAGTGAGGTACCATTTTTTTTTGGAGACCTGGTGGAACGCTGGGTGGGTGAAAATTTGTTGATCCACGCAGATTCCAGAACTTTCCACTACAGAAACGTGAGGAAAATCCGTTTTTTTGGTTAATTTTTTAGCTTTGCAAGGGATTCTGGGTAATAGAACCTGGTGGGAGGCGGTTGAGTCACCCTATCCTTAATTCCCCGGGATGTCTAGTTTTCAAAAAGTTATAGGTTTGCTAGGTTTCCCTAGGTGCCGGCAGAGCTAGGGTTCAAAAATGAAAGGTAGGCTCTTTGCCAAAAAAGGCCCTTTTTCACTGCGAAATTGAGGTGCGACCACATTGCGTTTTGCGCTGTTTCCCTTCGCAGGCACTAGGCAGACCCAGGCAAGTGAGGTACCATTTTTTTTGGGAGACCTGGTGGAATGGTGGGTGGGTAGAAATTTGTTGATCCACGCAGATTCCAGAACTTTCCACTACAGAAATGTGAGGAAAATGTGTTTTTTTTGTCAATTTTTTAGATTTTCAAGGGATTCTGGGTAACAGAACCTGGTGAGAGGCGGTCGAGTCACCCCATCCTAAATTCCCCTGGGTGTCTAGTTTTAAAAAATGTATAGGTTTGCTAGGTTTCCCTAGGTGCCGACAGAGCTAGTGTTCAAAAATGAAAGGTAGGCTCTTTGCCAAAAAGGGGCCCGTTTTCACTGCGAAATTGAGGTGCGACCACGTTGCGTTTTGTGCTGTTTCCTGTCGCAGGCACTAGGCAGACCCAGGCAAGTGAGGTACCATTTCATTTTTTTGGGGAGATCTGGGGGAACGCTGGGTGGGTGTAAATTTATTGATCCACGCAGATTCCAGAACTTTCCACCATAGAAATGTGAGGAAAATGAGTTTATTTTGTCAATTTTGTAGCTTTGCAAGGGATTCCGGGTAACAGAACCTGGTGGGAGGCGGTCGAGTCATCCCATCCTGAATTTCCCTGGTTGTCTAGTTTTCAAAAATGTATAGGTTTGCTAGGTTTTTCTACGTGCAGGCAGAGCTAAGGTTCAAAAATGAAAGGTAGGCTCTTTGCCAAAAAAGGGCCCGTTTTCACTGCGAAATTGAGGTGCGACCACATTGCGTTTTGCGCTGTTTCCTGTCGCAGGTACTAGGCAGACCCAGGCAAGTGAGGTACCATTTTTTTCGGGAGACCAGGGGGAATGCTGGGTGGGTGGAAATTTATTGATCCTCGCAGATTCCAGAACTTTCCACCACAAAAATGTGAGGAAAATGCATTTTTTTTGTCAATTCTTTAGATTTGCAAAGGATTCTGGGTAACAGAACCTGGTGGGAGGCGGTCGAGTCACCCTATCCAGAATTCCCCTGGGTGTCTAGTTTTCAAAAATGTATAGGTTTGCTAGGTTTCCCAAGGTGCCGGCAGAGCTAGGGTTCAAAAACGAAAGGTAGGCTCTTTGCCAAAAAAGGGCCCATTTTCACTGCGAAATTGAGGTGCGAACTTTTGCGTTTTGCGCTGTTTCCTTTCTTAGGCACTAGGCAGACCCAGGCAAGTGAGGTACCATTTTTTTCGGGAGACCTGGTGGAACGCTGGGTGGGTGAAAATTTGTTGATCCACGCAGATTCCAGAACTTTCCACTACAGAAACGTGAGAAAAATGCGTTTCTTTGGTTAAATTTTTTAGCTTTGCAAGGGATTCTGGGTAACAGAACCTGGTGGGAGGCGGTCGAGTCACCCCATCCTTAATTCCCTGGGATGTCTAGTTTTCAAAAAGTTATAGGTTTGCTAGGTTTCCCTAGGTGCCGGCAGAGCTAGGGTTCAAAAATGAAAGGTAGGCTCTTTGCCAAAAAAAGGCCCTTATTCACTGCGAAATTGAGGTGCGACCACATTGCGTTTTGCGCTGTTTCCCTTCGCAGGCACTAGGCAGACCCAGGCAAGTGAGGTACCATTTTTTTGGGGAGACCTGGTGGAATGGTGGGTGGGTGGAAATTTGTTGATCCACGCAGATTCCAGAACTTTCCACTACAGAAATGTGAGGAAAATGTGTATTTTTTGTCAATTTTTTAGATTTGAAAGGGATTCTGGGTAATAGAACCTGGTGGGAGGCGGTCGAGTCACCCCATCCTAAATTCCCCTGGGTGTCTAGTTTTCAAAAAAGTATAGGTTTGCCAGGTTTCCTTAGGTGCTGGCAGAGCTAGTGTTCAAAAATGAAAGGTAGGCTCTTTGCCAAAGAGGGGCCCGTTTTCACTGCGAAATTGAGGTGCGACCACGTTGCGTTTTGTGCTGTTTCCTGTCGCAGGCACTAGGCAGACCCAGGAAAGTGAGGTACCATTTAATTTTTTTCGGGAGATCTGGGGGAACGCTGGGTGGGTGGAAATGTATTGATCCACGCAGATTCCAGAACTTTCCACCACAGAAATGTGAGGAAAATGAGTTTATTTTGTCAATTTTGTAGCTTTGCAAGGGATTCTGGGTAACAGAACCTAGTGGGAGGCGGTCGAGTCACCCCATCCTGAATTTCCCTGGGTGTCTAGTTTTCAAAAATGTATAGGTTTGCTAGGTTTTTCTACGTGCAGGGAGAGCTAGGGTTCAAAAATGAAAGGTAGGCTCTATGCCAAAAAAGGGCCAGTTTTCACTGCGAAATTAAGGTGCGACCACATTGCATTTTGCGCTGTTTCCTGTCGCAGGTACTAGGCAGACCCAGGCAAGTGAGGTACCATTTTTTTCAGGAGACCAGGGGGAACGCTGGGTGGGTGGAAATTTATTGATCATCGCAAATTCCAGAAGTTTCCACAACAAAAAATTGAGGAAAATGCATTTGTTTTGTCAATTCTTTAGCTTTGCAAAGGATTCTGGGTAACAGAACCTGGTGGGAGGCGGTAGAGTCACCCCATACTGAATTTCCCTGGGTGTCTAGTTTTCAAAAATGTATAGGTTTGGTAGGTTTCCCTATATGCCGGCAGAGCTAGGGTTCAAAAATGAAAGGTAGGCTCTTTGCCAAAAAAGGGCCCATTTTCAAGGCGAAATTGAGGTGCGACCACATTGAGTTTTGCGCTGTTTCCTGTCACAGGTACTAGGCAGACCCAGGCAAGTGAGGTACCATTTGTTTTTGGGAGACCTGGTGGAACGCTGAGTGGGTGGAAATTTATTAATCCACGCAGATTCCAGAACTTACCACCACAGAAATGTCAGAAAAATGTGTTTATTTTGTCATTTTTTTTAGTTTTGCAAGGGATTCTGGGTAACAGAACCTGGTGGGAGGCAGATTTCCCCTGGGTGCCTAGTTTTAAAAAATGTATAGGTTTGCTAGGTTTCCCAAGGTGCCGGCAGAGCTGGGGTTCAAAAACGAAAGGTAGGTTTTTTGCCAAAAAAGGGCCCGTTTTCACTGCGAAATTGAGATGCGACCACGTTGCGTGTTGCGCTGTTTCCTGTTGCAGGCACTAGGCAGACCCAGGCAAGTGAGGTACAATTTTTTTGGGGAGACCTGGGGAAATGCTGGGTGTGTGGAAATTTATTGATCCACGCAGATACCAGAACTTTCCACCACAGAAATGTGAGGAAAAAGTGTTTTTTTGGTCAATTTTTTAGGTTTGCAAGGGATTCTGGGTAACAGAACCTGGTGGGAGGCGGTTGAGTCACCCCATCCTGAATTTCCCTGGGTGTCCCGTTTTCAAAAATGTATAGGTTTGCTAGGTTTCCCTAGGTGCCGGCAGAGCTAGGGTTCAAAAATGAAAGGTAGGCTCTTTGCCAAAAAAGGGCCCGTTTTTTAATGCGAAATTGAGGTGCGACCACTTTGCGTTTTGCGCTGTTTCCTGTCGCAGGCACTATGCAGACCCAGGCAAGTGAGGTACCATTTCATTATTTTCGGGAGACCTGGGGGAACGCTGGGTGGGTGGAAATGTATTAATCCACGCAGATTCCAGAACTTTCCACCACAGAAATGTGAGGAAAATGCGTTTATTTTGTCAATTTTTTAGCTTTGCAAGGGATTCTGGGTAACAGAACCTGGTGGGAGGCAGTCGAGTCACCCCATCCTGGGTGTCTAGTTTTCAAAAATGTATAGGTTTGCTAGGTTTCCCTAGGTGCCGGCAGAGCTAGGGTTCAAAAATGAAAGGTAGGTTCTTTGCCAAAAAAGGGCCCATTTTCACTGCAAAATTGAGGTGAGACAACATTGCGTTTTGCGCTGTTTCCTGTCGCAGGCACTGGGCAGACCCAGGCAAGTGAGGTACCATTTTTTTCGGGAGACCTAGGGGAATGCTGGGTGGGTAGAAAGTTGTTGATCCACGCAGATTCCAGAACTTTCCACCACAAAAATGTGAGGAAAATGCTTTTTTTTGTCAATGTTTTAGATTTGCAAGAGATTCTGGATAACAGAACCTGGTGGGAGGCGGTCGAGTCACCCCATCCTGAATTCCCCTGGGTGTCTGGTTTTTAAAAATATATAGGTTTGCTAGATTTCCCAGGGTGCCGGCAGAGCTAGGGTTCAAAAACGAAAGGTAGGCTCCTTGCCAAAAAAGGGCCCGTTTTCACTGCAAAATTGAGGTGCGACCACATCACGTTTTGCGCTGTTTCCTGTTGCAGGCACTAGGCAGACCCAGGCAAGTGAGGTACCATTTTTTTCGGGAGACGTGGGGGAACGCTGGGTGGGTGGAAATTTGTTGATCCACGCAGATTCCAGAACTTTCCACCACAGAAATGTGAGGAAAATGCATTTTTGTCAATTTTTTAGCTTTGCAAGGGATTCTGGGTAACAGAACCTGGTGGGAGGCAGTCGAGTCACCCCATCCTGGGTGTCTAGTTTTCAAAAATGTATAGGTTTGCTAGGTTTCCCTAGGTGCCGGCAGAGCTAGGGTTCAAAAATTAAAGGTAGGTTCTTTGCCAAAAAAAGGGCCCGTTTTCACTGCAAAATTGAGGTGTGACAACATTGCGTTTTGCGCTGTTTCCTGTCGCAGGCACTGGGCAGACTCAGGCAAGTGAGGTACCATTTTTTTCGGGAGACCTAGGGGAACGCTGGGTGGGTAGAAAGTTGTTGATCCACGCAGATTCCAGAACTTTCCACCACAAAAATGTGAGGAAAATGCTTTTTTTTGTCAATGTTTTAGATTTGCAAGAGATTCTGGATAACAGAACCTGGTGGGAGGCGGTCGAGTCACCCTATCCTGAATTCCCCTGGGTGTCTGGTTTTTAAAAATATATAGGTTTGCTAGATTTCCCAGGGTGCCGGCAGAGCTAGGGTTCAAAAACGAAAGGTAGGCTCCTTGCCAAAAAAGGCCCGTTTTCACTGCAAAATTGAGGTGCGACCACATTACGTTTTGCGCTGTTTCCTGTTGCAGGCACTAGGCAGACCCAGGCAAGTGAGGTACCATTTTTTTCGGGAGACATGGGGGAACGCTGGGTGGGTGGAAATTTGTTGATCCACGCAGATTCCAGAACTTTCCACCACAGAAATGTGAGGAAAATGCATTTGAGTCAATTTTTAAGCTTTGCAAGGGATTCTGGGTAACAGAACCTGGTGGGAGGCAGTCGAGTCACCCCATCCTGACTTCCCCTGGGTGTCTGGTTTTTAAAAATATATAGGTTTGCTAGATTTCCCAGGGTGCCGTCATAGCTAGGGTTCAAAAACGAAAGGTAGGCTCCTTGCCAAAAAAGGGCCCGTTTTCACTGCAAAATTGAGGTGCGACCACATTATGTTTTGCGCTGTTTCCTGTCGCAGGCAGTAGGCAGACCCAGGCAAGTGAGGTACCATTTTTTTCGGGAGATCTGTGGGAACGCTGGATGGGTGGAAATTTGTTGATCCACACAAATTCCACCACAGAAATGTGAGGAAAATGCGTTTTTTTTTGTGAATTGTTTTAGCTTTGCAAGGGATTCTGGGTAACAGAAACTGATTGGAGGCAGTCAAGTCACCCCATCCTGACTTCCCCTGGGTGTATAGTGTTAAAAATGTATAGGTTTGCTAGGTTTCCTTAGGTGACGGCAGAGCTAGTGATAGAGCGCGCAGGTCACCCGATCCTTATTTTCCAAATATATATATGTTACTGAGCCCGTCAATAAATTTTTTCCATAAATCAGGTAACCTTCACAGCGCTATCAATAATTCAGGGTTTTTACTTTCCATATATTTCACGTGTACCTGACTTACCAATCCTCGAGAAACAGGTACCTATGACCACGATGAATCAGGAGCTATAATTAAGTTTTTCAGGCAGAGAACACCAACAACATATACATTTATATTTTGTTTATACCTTGTAATAACCACAAACGCAGGAAGTTTTAAAAGCTTTATCTCAATTATCAATAATAACCATCATATGCCATGAGAATGAAATTCACACAGATCAAAACATCTATGACCAAGATTGGAAAAATAGTATGACTATGAATCAGGATGAGGATCATTAAATATTCAAAAAACATATCAAGGAGAAAGGGAAATGGAACATGCTAATTAGATCTAACAGATTCGTATTTCATCACTAAAGGATGGGTAAGAACAAGGGAACATTCTACTAAATTCTAATTAGAATATGCTGAGAGAATTTGGGAATCAATACTTTAGGATGAATGCAATTTCTATAGGGAGGGTAACAGTGGAATATACTAAATATGCAAACAATTCAGTGTTTGAGTAAGGGTACGGGAAAGATAAGGAACATGCTAGAAAAATACTTTCATTAGAGTTCAAATGTCAGAGATAAATCACAGGCAAGATTGCTTTATTAGGAAAATTAGGAGAGAAAGATTTAGATGGAACTAACACCCACATATATTTTATATTTACCTAGGACAAAATGAGGACTAACCCTGGACACGGGTCAGTTAGGAAAGGCGGGAAAGGACCCTCAAGGGCTTGGAATGCCAGTAGGCGAGTAGGTACAGCTCATGGACAGTCAGGACAGGATCACCCCGGAATATGGATTAGGACTGGACTCATCTAAGGGTACGACCAACACCTGCAGCTTCGGTAGCAACGCCTGCGCTACGCCCTCTCTGCAAGGAATCCGCCAATAACCCTGATTGGGTTCTCAAATCTCCAGCAAAGTGCTTCACCAGCACTTAAAGGTTTCTCCACCCCAGACTAAGTTTGTGGAAATTACGGACAGAGTGCTCCGCAGCTCTCTGTATCAATCACCTATAGAGTTCGTAGGGTCAGTGACAGGTCAGCTACTCGGACAAGTCGGACAATTTCTCTAGCTAAACCTAGGCCAGTTATACTGTTTTTGGGTCAGTAGACCACCCACAAATGTTGCAAGTGCAAGGATCCCCGATTTCGGATTGGACAAGAGAGGTGGTTAGGTCATTGTCACCACCTAGAATTTGGTGTTCCCACAATTAATATTCAATTACTTGGATCCACCCCTTACATTCCAGTTCCCATGGCATAGGAATACAGAAACAATAGGGCATACAAACATTATCGCAATAAGTAACAATTTCAGGCACAAGTCGAAGTTTTCTCCTGGAGCAGGGGTCACTTTCCCAGGAGCATCTTAGCTTCGGAAGCCAGCTGGCTGAGTTCCACAGCTGCGAGCCTCGCACGTCCCCTATCACGTGATTGATGACACATGGGCTTCCAAGGTGGAGCAGCACCTCTCCTCCCAGGCCCCCAGAGAATGTTACATGAAAAGTAAGCGAAAACAATTTAGAAACACAGGAAAAAATGAATACACTGTATACCGTGAATAGCTGCACTACATCCCTTACTTTATAATATCTATAGCATTAGGAGTTAAGCAGAAAAAACCAGCTGAGACAGAGCAGCGGTAGCAAGCAAAGAGCATGTTAGAAACAAAGCGGCCATATTAGCAATACTGCGCATGAGCGAATAAATCCCTTCAGAACTACGAGTGCGTCACATCACATGGCTATGACCGACGCATGCGCAGACTGGAATCCCGCATAGCAGCGACCATTTCAGCTTGCAAGCGTAGTTATGATTAATAAACACATAGGCAAGCGTCTCTGGGACACCCGCGTGTAGTGTAAAAGTGCAAGATTAAAACACGAAACAAATTGATTACTATATTAATGTTAGGCGAGGGGTTTGAATTCAATCAAGTCGCATAACGTGCGAATCCTTGCTCCATCAATCCCCTCTTTGATGATATTTACTATCATCACTATTAATGGAACCAGATGCCAACTTTCTCTTTCACATCTCATTCATCTCAATTTCAACAAATTTGTTGTTGATCCTCTTTTCTGCATCCTTATTAGGATGGAAATTCTTGGCTCTTTTATAAATCTGATTTTTCAGCTCTTCTAATTCAAGCTCATCAACATTCCTTTTCACTCCTCTCTTATTCACAGCATACTTCTTTCTGCATTTTTGACATTTGCAGCAAATTATTATTATTAGCACAATTAAACTAATCCCTGCTATTGGCATCAGTATTTTACTCACAAGACTTTTACCTATGTTAGAAAACCAACTACCTACAGAGGAGAGACCATCAGTTAGTCTCTTCCAGGCACTGTCAACCTCCAGTGGTTTGAGTTCCTTTTCCAAATTGGTTATGTTTCTCACATATTTCTTAATTTCAACACTTTTATCTGGAATGTAAGTGCAACAATGTTGCGCTTTCAACATTCTACAGACTCCGCCCTCTTTTGCCAATAAGGTGTCAAAAACAAGTCTATTTTGTAAAACCATTGATCTGATCGCAACCATTTCAGTATTGACCAGCAGGAAACCAGCAGCGGTGTCAGTAGATAACCGATCCACTACTGTAGACAATTTTCAAATGCAGTGTGTATTAAGAACCACTCCCACTCCAGGTATCAATGCACTAAATATATCACCTATTATTTCTCCTACACTTTCTCTTCTACTTCGTACTAAACCATTGGTGTTTTCATTGCTTCCAGCGGCTTCATTCACATGGTACATTTTCGGGAAGACAATGCCAAAATAGCAGCTTCCATACCAGTGATCCGGCAATTTGAAATAAGCCTTGTTTCCACATATATAATAAATTCCAGGAAACACAGGTTCTGACCCATTTTTGAAACCCCAACCTCCAATTACCTTATAATTGTGTTCGCATTCACTGGAACCGATGAATACATTGTTATAATAGCTAGTCTTTTCTCTGTGAAGACACAGTTTCCCCTTTCTTTCGAAATCCAGTAACAGTGCAGGATTAGCTTCACCATTTGAGGTGCCTTCCATGTTTTCTGCCCATTTAGGAGTTCTCTGACTTTTATCATTTGCCTTTCTTTGGAAACTGTCCCTTCTTTTCTCTGCCATGTTTAAGAACATTTTCTCTTGTTCATGTAATGAACAGGTCAAATTATTTCTGTGTGCTTCTCCTAAATCTATGTCACCTAGAGTCAGAAAGTATTCTCCCATGTAACGAGTCACATCGCTCTTGGTATGTACAATATTCAGGTTTCCCCGAATAGGAAGTTCTGAAAAAATTACGTCAGAGTTTGAATAGTAATACTGTAGGGTGCTTCTGTAAAATAAGCTTGCTAAAATACTACAGGAAATTCCATAGGTCAAGGGTAGATGGTGATAGGTCACACCTTCAGCTACAGAAGTGGGTAACTTCATACAGACATAACAGTCTTCTATTTCCATAGCTTCTACATAGTGTACTAAAAGGTTTGCAAATACATTTAAATGTGTTCTGTTTTTAATTCTATGATATTGTAGTACTCCCTCATCTGTTGCATCTACGTCCGGTTTAGTTTGTTTCAGGCTAAATGTTTTCTCACGTCTTTCTACACTTCGTGCTGTCTCTCCTGTTTGCAAAATTTCTGAGTCCTTTGTCACTTGTTAAGTAGGGTACAGGTTAGAGTCTTTGCTTATCATGAAAGGTATTAAGACTGTTAGTCCTATCCATATTATCAATACTATTGCTACACTACACAAGCATATTTTACAGCATGTTTTACAACAAATCTGTCTAGGTCTTCCATTCACATTTGAATCAGACATTGTGGCTTAAAAGAAGTTTTCCAACCCCTCTTTGTTACTTTACACAGGTAGCTTACGCAGGTTAACTTTCAGGTTGGGTCTTCTTCGGAACCCTGATCAGTAACTAATTCTTCGTCACTTTCGTCACTTATTTCGAGGTCTTCAAATTCTTCAAGCACTAAGTAAGTCCATTCGGGACCTCGATAGTTTTCGTTTTGTCTTTTTATTCTGTTACTCCTTCTTTTAGGTTGGGCTCCAGCTCTCTCTTTTTCACTGGCAGCCTTTTTCCGGTCTTCTAGTTTTTCCTCTACAGTTTTCAATCTTAGTTTCAGTCTTTTTATGTATCTGGGTACACTCTTCTTCCTTTTGAGTCTTTTAATTGGCACTGTGATCTGGCTTTCTTCAAGTGCTCTTTTGTTTTCGTTCAGTTGCGGCACATTTGTTTCAACAGTATCTTCGTCCCTTCCTGTCTGACTAGTTCCAGGTCTTTCTTCAGTTTCTTCCGCCTGGTTTCTAAGCTGGCCTGGTTCAGGTGTATGCTGACTTTGACTTTCGTTTGTCTCAAATTCGGTCTCCTGAACACGTTCGTCTATTTCTATCTGTTCCTGTTCATGCACTTCGAACCCTTGGTTTTCTTCCGCATGAACTTCAGCTCTAATTTTTAACTGTCCCTTTTCGGTCTCTGGAGTTTTTGGAGGAGTGTCGATAACTTGTTCTGTCCCTATCTGACCCCTCTCTTCATCAAGATTGACATGGATTTCGATAACCTGATTATTTCCCTCTATTCCTGTCTCGTCCTCACTATCCCACTCTCTATCTAGATAAGAGTATTTTCTGGTTCCTATTGGATCAAGAATCAGATCGTCTGCTGGGATCCATTCGTCTTGATTGGTGCTCGGTTGTTCGTCATCAGCTAGTTCAGGACCATTGTCTGGCGACCCTTCAGCTGCACAACCTTCAGCCTCAGTTGCTTCTTCTTCTGTCACCCTCTTGGTATGGCTGGCATGTATCCACTTTGGCACGCCTGCACACTTTACTGCAGTTGTCGTGACAAGAATCACTTGTCTAGGCTTTCCCCACTTCGGTCCAAGACAACTCTTCCGGGTGTGTTTCTTTAACGCAACCCAATCACCTGGTCTCAGATTATGGACTGGAGTTGTTGGCCTGGCGACGGCGTCCTCCCCAATCTGGTGAGAGATGGAACGCACTTGGTCACCCAGCTGCTTGCAGTATTCTAGTACCAAATCATCAGTAATACTTAGCAGTTTGTGTCCAGGAGCCCATGCCTGCCGCATCACTCTTCCCATTAGTATCTCATGGGGACTCAGGCCTGTCTTTCAGTCTGGAATACTTCTCAGTCCCATTAGGACAAGGGGTAAAGCGTCTATCCAATTCAATCCAATAGAGTTACCCATTTTTCCCAGCCTTGACTTTATAGTGCCATTCACCTGTTCGACTACTCCAGAAGCCTCCGGATGGTATGCACAATGCAGTCTTTGGGTAATTTTGAATGCTTCATAGAGCTGAGTTAATACGTCATTGGCAAAATGCCCACCTCTGTCCGATTCAATTGTGACTCGAAAACCGAACCTAGGTATCAGTACCCTTAGTAACAACTTAGCTACAGTAATAGCATCATTTTTCTTGGCTGGGTAAGCCTCCACCCATCTTGAGAACAGTCAGACTATGACCAATACGTACCTATATCCTCTGCACATGGGTAACTGAATAAAGTCAGCCTGTAGTCTGATAAAAGGACCCTCTGCCTTTCCAATTGTACTTGGTAACACTACTGTTTTCTTCCCAGGATTAAACTGCTGACAAGTTAAGCACCTCTGGCAGAGCGCCTCTGCAATGTTCCTGAATTTCGAATTGTACCACATTTGTTTGAAAACACGGACCATCGCATCTCTCCCTATGTGTGAGTCTCCATGTATTAGCCTGGCCATGGAAGCGATCATACCGTCTGGCAACACAGGCATAACCTTATTACAGACAATGACACCATCTCTATCCCTCGGTTGACAACCATCTTTCTCCCGTCTTTATTTTTCTTCTTGTTCTGCAGCCTGTTGCAACCCTTTCAGTTCCTCCCAAGTTGATACATCCTCAAACACCATAAGTTGGCAGCTGTTTCCGACTCCCCCCAATTTGATGTTCAATGACATTTTGTTTTGGGCACAATATTGGGCTATTTGGTCAGCATATCGATTACCAGCTGTCACATTGTCATTGCCAGATTTGTGAGCAGCACATTTGACCACTGCCAATTCTTTTGGTAACTGAATTGCTTCCAGTAGGTTCTGTACCACCTTTCCATTTCTGATAGGGGTACCCGAGGAAGTCAGGAATTCTCTTTGCAGCCATAATTGGCCGAAGTCATGCACAACCCCGTAACCATACTGGCTGTCGGTGTATATGGTTACTCTTTTGTTTTTTCCATTTTTACAGGCTCTCGCCAATGCAACCAATTCGGCTACTTGTGTAGATTTTACTCCAATTAAGTAGGATGCCTCTATTGTCTTTTCCAGAGTGACCACAGCATAGGCAGCACTTAGACCTCCATCCTCATGTCTTAAGCATGACCCATCTACAAAATATTCAAGATCTTCTATTGGCAATGCTGTTTCCTTGATGTCTGGGCATGGTTTAGTGCTAAATTCAGTCAGATCAATGCAGTTATGCTCGATCTCTCCCTCAACTTCTGCACCCTGTGTATTAGGTAACAAGGTAGCTGGATTCAGTATGTTACATCGGGCAATCGTTACATTTGCAGCACCCACCAGGATTCTTTCATACTTAGTCAACCGACTAGGTGTGAGGTACTGGGTTTTCGTTCTGGTCAGTAAGATTACAACAGTGTGTGGGACATACACAGTTACCGGATGTCCCATGACAATGGACTCACTCTGTTCAAGACTCGTGCAAGTTGCAGCTACTGCCTTCAGACATCCAGGCAATCCAGCAGCCACTGGATCTAAGGTGGCAGAAAAATATGCTACAGGACGTCTGGTCATACCATGGATCTGAGTCAGGACTGAAAGTGCACAATTGTCTCGTGTGTCACAAAACAAGGCAAAATCTTTTGAATAGTCAGGCATTCCCAATGCAGGAGCTGAGAACAGGCGATTCCGTAACTTTATCCAGGATGTCATGCTTTCATCATCCCACTCAACTGGATCCTTAGCTCCTTTCTTGGTCATTTTTATTAATGGTTTTTCTAGGACTGCAAATCCCACAATCCACTGTCTACAGTATCCCACTACTCCTAGAAACATTCTGACTTCTTTCTGAGTATGTGGCAATTCCATGTCTCGAATGATCCCAATTCTTTCTGAAGTAACTTTCCGGATACCTTTTTCTATCTGTTGCCCCAGATATTTCACTGAATTTTTACAGAATTGTAACTTGTCTGGTGATACTTTATGTCCTCCTTTGCCTAAGTGATTCAATAATGCAATGGTATCAGTAACACAGTCGTTCCGACTTTTAGACGCCACCAAAAGGTCGTCTATGTACTGGACCAAAACCGATTCTCCAGGTAAGACTAATGATTCAAGGCATCTTTTCAAAATCTGATTAAAAATGGAAGGACTCTCTGTGTACCCCTGAGGGACACGATTCCAGACGTAGACGTGACTGTCAAATTCGAATAAGAAAAGAAATTTGCTGTCTGGATGCAATGGGATGGAAAAGAATGCGTGACATAAATCAATGACAGTAAACCATCCAGCATTCCATGGAATTTGGTACAAAATCTCTGCAGGGTTTGGCACAATAGGACAACAAGGGACAATAATCGTGTTTACCTTGCGCAGGTCCTGCACTACCCTGTACTTCCCACTAGGCTTTTTGATCCCAATTATGGGTGAATTACAAGGACTGCTCATTACTTCCTGTATGATGTTGGCTTCTAGTAATCTTTTTATTTCAATGGCAACTCCAGCTTTCACTTCTGCACTCATTTTATACTGCCTGGTATTCGGGTAAACAGCATTTGGCTTTATGGCTATTTGAATCAGGTCTACATTTGCCATTAGTCCTATATCCTTTCCAGTGAAATCCCACACTTCTGGTATCACTGTCTGTTTGAGCTCTTCAGGTAAATCTTGTATTGTTAATTTCTTAATTTCGGAGTCAGGCCTTAATAACATTAATTTGTACAATCCATCTTCATCTGGGGTCTGAATTTCAACGCCCTTTGGTATGCAAAAGATGGTACAGTTCATTTTGCACACCAAATCACGTCCCAATAAGTTTAGAGGACTGGAATCACAGACGACAAATCTGTGCATCTCTTTAAAATTCCCTATGGAAATCTCCATTGGTTCAGTTCCTGGGGTACTAATTATCTGGTTTGACACGCCCACTACTTGGATTGCTTCTCCCGAGAGGGGTAGGTTTGGAACGTCTGCTGTTCTCACAGTAGAATGGGTAGCACCAGTGTCCAATAGAAAGGTGACATCATTTCCTTAAACCTTTCCTTCAATGTATGGTCCAGTCTGGTCTACCGGCAAGGAGGCGCCAAGTACGCTCTCCTCGTCCTCCCCCCTCAGGCCCCGTCAGTAAGGTTCATCACAGAGGAATGTATCATTCAACAGGAATTGCGAGATTTCTGCATTTCTATCCTCCCTTCCTTCCCACACCTCGACTGTCTCATTCTGCTGATTTTTGTTCTTATAATTTGGCCTAGGTGCACAAGGCAACTGACTCTGTTTTACCTGTTGCTGGGTCTTTCGGGGCCCCTCTTTCTGCACCTGTGGATTTAAATCATTATTTGGGGTATTACCAGTCTGTAAATTTGGACATTCGTCTCTCCAGTGCCCTATCTGACCGCACCCGTGGCAGGGAAATTTTTTCATGGCCTCTTCGCGACTCATTTTAACTCGAGGCTTCCCTCCTCCCCCAGCACCTGTGTTTGGGGTATTATTATTCAATTTACTTAACTGCTTTTCTTGTTGTACCGCCAATTTCACTTGAGCCCACGTAACCTTTTCTTTTAAGGCCTTCCGTTTGTTCTCCATCTCATCTTCACAGTACTTAGCGTTCTTCAGGACCTCATCTACCGGTTTACCCTGCCAACATATTTTGTTATCTCTAATCCACTGGGAGATCTCAGGTCTCAATCCCAACACGAATCGATAAATGAAATGGGTCATATCCTTCATTTCAATATTATCGATCCCACTGTAGGTCTTGAACACCTGCAACAATCGCTCATAATATGATTCATTTAAGCATGGGCGGAAAATCCGTTACGCTCGCGGATTTTGCGGATTTTTGGGAAATTCGCAATCCGCGAGATTTGCGAATTTCCCGCAAAATCCGCAAATTCGCACGCAGCGGATTTTTTTGGCGGCGCGCGGCGTTGGTGATACAATTTTTGCGGCGCGCGGCGTTTATCATCGTTTGCCGAGTTGTTTTTCTTGATATTTTGCGAGTGCTGCGCCATTTTGGATCTTGCTGTGTGATCCCGCGGGAATTTGGCGAGCGCGATTACGTCATCGCGGCTTGCCAACTTGCACAGCGAGAGTTTGTCAACGCGAGTACGGCGAGATCACGTCTCGCGGTACTTCGCAATTGCGAGATTTGAGATGCGGCGAGCGAAAATATAAATTTGCAATTCTGCACAAGAAATCCACCAGCAAGCAGCATAAACCTTCTAGAAATGATGATTTTTATCTGAATAACTCCTTAGTTTGACATTTGCCTGCACTTTTTTAGCGAGGAGTCCATTTTGGGGAGGGGGGCAGGGGGGTGGGAGGAAGGAAGTGCCCCACAGTCTTCAACTTCCTGTTCCTGTTCAGCAGGCTCCTCCCAGTGCTTTGTCCATCTCCTGGTCACTTTTCATTTGGGTCTGGAGCTGGAAGGATTACTTTTTGTGGATGCTGCTGGATATTTGGACTTGAGGCCTTTTTGACTTTCTTTGGATCACTGTTGGATTAGAAATTTTACAAGTAAGTTTGTTTGGGGCATTACAGTTGCTGCAATTAAAATTTTGGAATTTTCGATTTTTGGGCTGTTTTGGGGCCTTTTGCCCAGGGGTACTCAGTGGTGGGTGGACTGAGTCTTTCTGTGGGTTGTCTTGAACTTAAACATCATGGAGGCCATGGATGAATTGGGATTGTGCTGATTTTTCAGTGATTTTCGTTTTTTGGGGCTGTACTTGTGGCCTTTTCACCAGGGGTATTTGAGCCTAGCATGGGCCTAGTCTTTCTGTAGGTTGTCTTGAATTTAAACATCATGGAGGGCACGGATGGAATGGGATTGTGCTGATTTTTCAGTGATTTTCGTTTTTTGGGCCTGTACTTGTGGCCTTTTCACCAGGGGTATTTGAGTCTAGCATGGGCCTAGTCTTTCTGTGGGCTGTCTTGAACTTAAACATCATGGAGGGCATGGATGGAATGGGATTGTGCTGATTTTTCTGTGTTTTTCGATTTTTGACCTGTTGTTGGGGCCTTTTGAGTTTTGACCAGGGGTAGTGAGTGGTGCATGGGCCTAGCCTTTCTGTGGGGTGTCTTGAATTTAAACATCATGGAGGGCATGGATGGCATGGGGATTGTGCTGATTTTTCTGTGTTTTTCGATTTTTTGGATTGCTCATGGGGACAGGCCATGTGGGTGGGGGCCATTTTGAGTGCTGGTACAGGCAGGCCCTGGCCATGTGCTAGGAGGCAAGTGGCCATTTTGAATGCAGGCTTTGTTGTTAGGCCTCCAACCATTTTGCCTACTTTTCAACCTTTATTTATGCCCAGGGGTAGTGAGTCTTGCATGGGCCTAGTCTTTCTGTGGGTTGTCTTGAATTTAAACATCATGGAGGCCATGGATGGAATGGGATTGTGCAGATTTTTCAGTGAATTTCGTTTTTTGGGCCTGTACTTGTGGCCTTTTCACCAGGGGTATTTGAGTCTAGCATGGGCCTAGTCTTTCTGTGGGCTGTCTTGAACTTAAACATCATGGAGGGCATGGATGGAATGGGATTGTGCTGATTTTTCTGTGTTTTTCGATTTTTGACCTGTTGTTGGGGCCTTTCGACCAGGGGTAGTGAGTGGTGCATGGGCCTAGTCTTTCTGTGGGGTGTCTTGAATTTAAACATCATGGAGGGCATGGATGGCATGGGGATTGTGCTGATTTTTCTGTGTTTTTCGATTTTTTGGATTGTTCATGGGGACAGGCCATGTGGGTGGGGGCCATTTTGAGTGCTGGTACAGGCAGGCCCTGGCCATGTGCTAGGAGGCAAGTGGCCATTTTGAATGCAGGCTTTGTTGTTAGGCCTCCAACCATTTTGCCTACTTTTCAACCTTTATTTATGCCCAGGGGTAGTGAGTCTTGCATGGGCCTAGTCTTTCTGTGGGTTGTCTTGAATTTAAACATCATGGAGGCCATGGATGGAATGGGATTGTGCTGATTTTGCAGTGTTTTTCGATTTTTGGGGGTGTTCATGGGGAGGGACAGGCCATGTGGCTGGTGGCCATTTTGAGTGCAGCTACAGGCACTGGCCATGTGCTGGCAGGCAAGTGGCCATTTTGAATGCAGGCTTTGTTGTTAGGCCCCCAACCATTTTGCCTACTTTTCAACCTTTATTTATGCCCAGGGGTAGTGAGTCTTGCATGGGCCTAGTCTTTCTGTGGGTTGTCTTGAATTTAAACATCATGGAGGCCATGGATGGAATGGGATTGTGCAGATTTTTCAGTGATTTTCGTTTTTTGGGCCTGTACTTGTGGCCTTTTCACCAGGGGTATTTGAGTCTAGCATGGGCCTAGTCTTTCTGTGGGCTGTCTTGAACTTAAACATCATGGAGGGCATGGATGGAATGGGATTGTGCTGATTTTTCTGTGTTTTTCGATTTTTGACCTGTTGTTGGGGCCTTTTGACCAGGGGTAGTGAGTGGTGCATGGGCCTAGTCTTTCTGTGGGGTGTCTTGAATTTAAACATCATGGAGGGCATGGATGGCATGGGGATTGTGCTGATTTTTCTGTGTTTTTCGATTTTTTGGATTGTTCATGGGGACAGGCCATGTGGGTGGGGGCCATTTTGAGTGCTGGTACAGGCAGGCCCTGGCCATGTGCTAGGAGGCAAGTGGCCATTTTGAATGCAGGCTTTGTTGTTAGGCCTCCAACCATTTTGCCTACTTTTCAACCTTTATTTATGCCCAGGGGTAGTGAGTCTTGCATGGGCCTAGTCTTTCTGTGGGTTGTCTTGAATTTAAACATCATGGAGGCCATGGATGGAATGGGATTGTGCTGATTTTGCAGTCTTTTTCGATTTTTGGGGGTGTTCATGGGGAGGGACAGGCCATGTGGCTGGTGGTCATTTTGAGTGCAGCTACAGGCACTGGCCATGTGCTGGCAGGCAAGTGGCCATTTTGAATGCAGGCTTTGTTGTTAGGCCTCCAACCATTTTGCCTACTTTTCAACCTTTATTTATGCCCAGGGGTAGTGAGTCTTGCATGGGCCTAGTCTTTCTGTGGGTTGTCTTGAATTTAAACATTATGGAGGGCATGGATGGATTGGGATTGTGCTGATTTTGCAGTGTTTTTCGATTTTTTTGTGCTCTATAACTGAACTGATGTTCCTCTGTCTTCCATTTTTTTTAGGTGCACAAGACTCAAGAGAACCACCAGTGCCAGGAAGAAGTCCTGCAGCGGTGTGTGTGTGCAGCATAACGTCACGCGACGTCACGTCTGGCCTCAGACAACTCTACAATTCGTGCAACTGCGGCCTGCTGTCTGACCTGCTCTGAAGAAGATGGCCCCAAAGAAAGTTCTCCGTAGCTCCTCTAGCAAGAAAGTTGCTAGTAAGGAGCAGAAGAAGCAAGTTACCAAGGAGGCTGGTGTGCCACCCGCCACGTTTTTTGGGAGAAAAAAAAAAGTACGCCTGCAGCAGCAGGATCTGCTGGGGACCAAGCTGGGAGCAGCACCCCTGCTCCATTGGGTTCAGTGCCTCCACCACCACGCCAACTTAAGTCAAAGCCCTTGAGTGCTTCAGAGGCAGTCAGTGTACTTCTCCAATCACCATCGACCAGTGATGTTGGCTCATCGCAAGAAAGTAGCAGCAATGTCCCTGAATCAACACAGGTTGTTGTAACTCATCTGACAAGTGTTGAACAACCACAGCCGCAACAACAACACCATGTGCAAGTACACGCCCAAGTACATGTGGAAGGAGAGGCAGCAAAAGGAGATGCGCAAGCAAAGGTGCATGGAGGTTCACAAGTGCCCACAATAGTTGTTCCTCCCGAAGTAGGGGCACATCAGGAAATCGACAATGAAGCCGAGGTATCATTGGAAGCCACTCCTCCTGATGATCATTCATTGTCTTCCACATCCCTAGCAAGGAAAAGATCAAGGGGGGTGTCTACATCTTCTTCAAGCCCACCTCGTTCTGATGCAAGTGATCTGTCTTGGGAACCACAACTGCGGTCTGACAGTGAGGCACACCATGATCTGACACCGGTACCTAAGCGTAAAAGGAAGGTCGTCCAAAAACTCAAACCTATGGAGTGTGATGAGGCTCAACAAGAAGTGACAGATACTGCTGGTGATGAAGCCTCTCACGATGACGACGAGCCAGTCATCACAAAGGTCACTGCAGCCCCACCGGGCATGCAGCAGAGAGACATTTTGACCCTATCCTGAGAAGCTGCTGAGCGTGATGATGATGTCGGCGAGGAGGCAATGGAAATGGAATCATTAGATTTGGAGTTAAGTAGTACACCAAAACCTACCGCTTCCATATTTCTTCCTCGCAAGAAGGTACCCACCTCGTCCTCGACCTCAATTCGTGGTGGTGAAAGTGCAAAACGTACTGAAGTTCGGCAATCCACATCCTCCACTTCATCTGGCATTAGAAGCAGGACCACCACCACCAGTATCGCCGCCTCCTCCGGCCCCCAAAGACATTTCAAGTCTCCAGTTTGGGACTTCTTTAGTGTTTGCCCAAAAAAGGAAAACATAGCCATTTGTAGCATTTGTAAGCTTCGAGTTAGTCGTGGTAAGTTTGGTACCAACTATGGTACCGGAGGCCAGAGAGGTCATCTTAGGAGAACGCACGATGTCCAATGGTTTGCGCACCTACACGCGATCAAGGAAGCCCGAATTGCACGCAATGAAAACGTTGATTTTTCATCTGATGATGACGAGGAGGAAGAAGACGATTCAAACACTTCACTTACACCCAGTTCCCCTGTCAGCAGCACACCCCATGGGAGCCACACTAAGAGTGTGGGAGAGAGTGAGACATCAATGCGGAAAAGTTCATCAGCGACCGTAACTGGGTCGAAGAGATCATCATCATCCCATAAATCCTTGGTCCAGGGCAACATTAAAAAGATGTTGTTTACAGAAGCGCAATATGAACGCAACCACCCAATGACCCGTCTGTATAACACTAAGCTGGCTAAAATGCTAGCTCTGGACCTTCTCCCTTTTTCTTTTGTAGAAGGGGTTGGTTTTCTAGAATTAGTGGCAGCGCTCTGCCCTAAATGGAAGGTTCCTAGCCGGTTCTATTTTGCCCGAGTTGCGGTTCCAGCACTACATGAAGATGTTCTGAAGGTGATTGGGGCAGCTTTGCAGAAGAGTGCTGTTCACACTATACATCTGACAACAGACATGTGGACCAGTGGCGCAGGCGCTGATTACATGTGCATCACTGCACACTGGGTCTCTTTTTCAGGGGCTAAAGCAAAGCTAAACACAGGTGTTGACACGAACATTGTTTTTAAAGCTGCTCGGAAACATGCAACACTAGCCATGTTTGGTTTGGAGAAACGTCACACAGCAGAAAACATTTTGGATGTCTTTAACACAAAGGTCCTTAACTGGCTGTCCCCACTAAAACGCAAGGTTGGTTATGTTTCCACGGACAATGGCGCCAATATAGTTAAGGCCATGAGGGACGGTTACTATTTCAGAGTGCCGTGTTTGGCGCACTGTATAAACCTGGTTGTCCAAAAATTCTTGGGTAATAAAGGCAGTGCAGCGTACAGTGTATTGGAGACCTGCCGAAAAATGTGCAAGCATTTCAGCCATTCTTTTAAGGCCCGGAAGCAGCTGAGGAGCCTGCTATATCAACGTCAAATGCCAGTGAAAGCACTCATCCAGGAGGTGGTAACACGTTGGAACTCAACCTTCTACATGCTTGAGCGTCTGTATGAGCAGTATACGGAACTCGATCAATATTTCCTTAAAGAGGGTACAGAGGAGCTGAGGATGGGTGGGCCGCAATGGAACATAGTTGAAAGCCTGACACGCATGCTTCGTCCTTTTGAGTTCTTCACGCGTGCAGTCAGCAAGGAGGACTCTAATTTGGGAAAAGCTATCCCATTGTTGTACATGCTGGAGGACCAACTGAAGGAGGTGTGTTCTGTGTTTGGAAAAGATGACAAAAACCAAGACTCTTTGCTTCTGGCTGAGCAATTATTAGAGCTCCTACAAGGTGATGAACGTCTTAAAAAGATCCACTCAGAACAGCATTACATTTGTGCTACTATTCTGGATCCACGCTACAAAAAGGCGCTGGCAGGCCAAGCATTCTTTCCTTTTGATGATGAACATGTTCCAAAGTACAAACGTTGGCTAGCCTTGTCAGCCAAGAGGTTTGAAACAGAACGGCTGGAAATTGAAGGAAATGGCAGTACATCAGCAGGCCATCCCCAGTCAAAACAATCCACTTCTGCACCTGTGGCACAAGTGACCTCTCAGCCGTTAAAGACACCGGCAACCGGATCATCTGCACGAAACACAACAGAAACATTGGAGGCTGAAGAGGATTGGCTAGCTCTGCGTGGGTTTGGTTCTCAAAAGGTCAGAGGCACAGCAAGAGCTAAGCAAAGTGGAGGAACCTTGTATGAGGACCTTGAGTCGATGGTGAAGGACTATCTGAATGACTCAACAGAGGTCTATGTTAATTCTGACCCATTGGCGTATTGGCATGGGAAAAAAGAATTGTGGCCACAGCTCACCAACCTGGCTTTAAACTACTTGTCTTGCCCACTCGCAAGCGTGTCTTCTGAACGGGTTTTCAGTGCGGCTGGTGGGATTGTAACTCCCAAACGGAGCCGCCTCTCGCCCAAAAATGTGGAGAGGTTAACAATGATCAAGATGAATCAGCACCTCATACCACCAGATTTCAGAGTACGAGAGAGCGTGCCGGATGAAGAGGAGGTGGCCAGCAACATAGATGAGGGAATTTCTACTCTGTCAGGTGACACTGAGCTCACCCTGCCTGAATTCGCAGAGTATGATGACGAAGCCTTATTCTCATTCCTGGACCGTGATACCGAGCCCTGAAAATGAGACAACGAATCAATAACTTTCTTTTTCGTCCCTATTCACTTTTATTCCTGTGTGTCTGTCTTTCTTTGTTGTGCACAGTTAATATATTTCAAACTTTAATCAGATAATCACAAAATCAAGCCCATCAGCAGAACTGTCTTCGCTGGTTTGCTAATTGATTTGAAGTTGCCGCAGTCTGCATTCCTCAGGTTCACAAGTTCAGAAGAACATGCTCCTCTATCCTCCTCCTCCAGACTCCTATTTCCATCAAACCAGAGGGCTGGTTTACGCCCAATGAAGAAAGACTCAGCACTTGTGGGGGTGTTGTTGTACCTCTTTGCAGGTGAGTTGACGGCTCTGGGACCATTGTTGGGAAGCTCTAATACCGGATAAAAGTGGTTTGGACCAAATCCCAGGAAGAAATTTTTTTGTGTTTTTGATGACTTGCTTGCCTTTTAGGTGCTCTTAGGGAAGGTTCCGTCTGTTTGTGGGTGAGTTTTGTGGTCTGGGAGCATTGCTGGGACACTCTAATCTTGATTGCATTTGCTTTTCAGGAAATCCGTCGTGCCAACCCCGACTTATGGCCTAGCTACGCAGCGCGTTTGGACCGAAGGCCGAGAAATATTGCAAGTATGAGATTTTGCTTTTGGCCTGTTTGGGGGTGTTATGCTTCTTGGCGGGTGGTTTGGCGGGTCTTGGGGCATTCCTGGGAAGGTCTAATACCGGGTAGAAGTGGTTGGGACAAAATCCAGGCCGATTTTTTTTTGGCTATTTCTGACATTTTGCTCTATGTAGCGTTTTCGGGGGCCTGTTTGGGGGGCTTCCTGGTGTTTGTGGGTGAGTTTCGTGGTCTGGGAGCACTGCTGGGACACTCTAATCTTGATTGCATTTGCTTTTCAGGAAATCCGTCGTGCCAACCCCGACTTATGGCCTAGCTACGCAGCGCGTTTGGACCGAAGGCCGAGAAATATTGCAAGTATGAGATTTTGCTTTTGGCCTGTTTGGGGGTGTTATGCTTCTTGGCGGGTGGTTTGGCGGGTCTTGGGGCATTCCTGGGAAGGTCTAATACCGGGTAGAAGTGGTTGGGACAAAATCCAGGCCGATTTTTTTTGGCTATTTCTGACATTTTGCTCTATGTAGCGTTTTCGGGGGCCTGTTTGGGGGGCTTCCTGGTGTTTGTGGGTGAGTTTCGTGGTCTGGGAGCACTGCTGGCTATATATACTTTACTTTGCAAGAGGTTTGAAGCAAATCCATGGTGGCAGAGGGGAGTTAGGGCCTAGCTGCAGAGCGCGCGCGGAGTGATTTGGGAAATTTGTGAAAAATTGACTAAGTCCCCATTTTTGTACTTTTGCTCTTTGGCTGTTTGGGGGTCTTCTACTCGTTTTCTCCTGGGTTGACGGCTCTGGGGCCATTGCTGGGAAGCTCTAATACCGGATAAAAGTGTTTTGGACCAAATCCCAGGCGGAATTTTTTTTGTGTTTTTGATGACTTGCTTGCCTTTGAGGTGCTCTTAGGGGGGGTTCCGTCTGTTTGTGGGTGAGTTTCGTGGTCTGGGAGCACTGCTGGGACACTCTAATCTTGATTGCATTTGCTTTTCAGGAAATCCGTCGTGGCAACCCCGACTTATGGCCTAGCTACGCAGTGCGTTTGGACCGAAGGCCCAGAAATATTGCAAGTATGAGATTTTGCTTTTGGCCTGTTTGGGGGTGTTATGCTTCTTGGCGGGTGGGTTGGCGGGTCTTGGGGCATTCCTGGGAAGGTCTAATACCGGGTAGAAGTGGTTGGGACAAAATCCTCGCGGAAAAGCCTTTTGGCACTTTTTGTAACTTAGGGTTCGTTAGGGTTAGCCCTAGCAGCAGGATTGCATGTGTTTCGGGGTGTTCTAGATTTTTCCAACTGAGTTCTGGGGTCTTAGAGCACTCGTGAGAATGTGTAATTTTGGTTGCAAGTCATTTGAAGAAAATCCATGGTGGGAAAGGGGGGATTTGGCATAGTTAAAGAAAGCCTTTGCCACTATTCTTAACTTAGGGTTCGTTAGGGTTAGCAGTATTTCTATTGCATATGTTTGAGTGGGGGGGATTTCGAGTCTTGGAGCGATGCTGGCTATGGCTACTTTTGCTTGGTTGCTTGCAAGTGGTTTGAATGCAATCCACGGTGGGTAATGGGTAATTAGGAAGGGGGTACTTCGGCCTACTTTTACTTTCAAAGTAAGTTTTGTCACCAGTTTTCTGCTAGGCCTCGTTTTTTGAGATTTGATTGGGGGTCTTCTACATTTTTGCGACTGGCTTTAGGAAGGGTCTGGGTGGGAGCACTGCTAGGAAGATCTAATTTTGTTCTAAAACACAGTTTACAGTACACCTAGCTTGAGGGGCAAGATCCGCTACATTAATTTGCCCATACTTATTTATCCTTCAAAAGGTGACTCAGAGTACGCACTTTCAAAAATATTGTACTGTCTACTAGGAAAATCAAATTGTGACTTTTTGCACTCCACAGCCTACATACCTTATATTTATTTATCAGTGGTGTTGTAATATTATATCACTTCCTGTTTTTCGTTGAATAATTACAGGCCGGGTTTCAGTCTCTGCAATGGGGAAAAAAGGATGGAGTCAGGCTTCACAGTAGCGAGCCACAATTCAGCATCAGGCAGGCAGTGGACAGGGTGTCTTCTGGTGACCAACATCGATGGACGAAGCGTCGGCTGCAATGGAGGAGTGCCGCTAATAGGAGGATTTTTTTTCTGCAGGCAACTTACTTACCACTTCCAACAGGACCACTACAACCACATAGATACAGTATCCCTTGCCTTTTTCTCTGACTGTGACTGCATTTCTTGGATCTCTCTCTGCTTCTAAATTGATCCCTTAACACATCACTTAGTCCACTCCACTATCACATCTGCACCACACATAGTCATTTGTAAGTGCTCCTACGTAATTCGCAAGTCGCAGCACGCCCCAGGCCGTAGAGGACTGGGATGGCCCCAATGATGAAGCATGTCACCAAGGGGCAACCCTGGTGAGTGAGGGGACACCTAGAAAACAAGCAATTTCTTCTTTTCTATCTACTATACCTTCCAGACCAACCCCACTGAGTGTTGTTGTGAATGGATTTATAGTGACCAGCAAGGCTCTCGGGTATCTGGCTAAGTACAGAGACCTTATGTTGAATATCGTTATCAATAATTCCACACAGGCCCTGTACTGTCGCATTCTTTCTTCCACAGTTGTCGAATGTACTACTTACTTTTCACTGACATGCATGCAGTAGTGCATGCACTTTCAAAGATTGATGGATAGGTTTGTACCCAAAGAATTGTTTATGTTCCATTGTTTGTCTATGCTGTGCTTTTTTTTACAGGGTGTCTTCTGGTGACCAACATCGATGGACGAAGCGGCGGCTGCAATGGAGGAGTGCCGCTAAAAGGAGGATTTTTTGTCTGCAGGCAACTTACTTACCACTTCCAACAGGACCACTACAACCACATAGATACAGTATCCCTTGCCTTTTTCTCTGACTGTGACTGCATTTCTTGGATCTCTCTCTGCTTCTAAATTGATCCCTTAACACATCACTTAGTCCACTCCACTATCACATCTGCACCACACATAGTCATTTGTAAGTGCTCCTACGTAATTCGCAAGTCGCAGCACGCCCCAGCCCGTAGAGGACTGGGATGGCCCCAATGATGAAGCATGTCACCAAGGGGCAACCCTGGTGAGTGAGGGGACACCTAGAAAAAAAGCAATTTCTCCTTTTCTATCTACTATACCTTCCAGACCAACCCCATTGAGTGTTGTTGTGAATGGATTTATAGTGACCAGCAAGGCTCTCAGGTATCTGGCTACAGAGACCTTATGTTGAATATAGTTATCAATATTTCCACCCACGCCCTGTACTGTCGCATTCTTTCTTCCACAGTTGTCGAAAGTACTACTTACTTTTAACTGACATGCATTAAGCATGGGCGGAAAATCCGTTTCGCTCGCGGATTTTGCGGATTTTCGGTAAATTCGCAATCCGCGAGATTTGCGAATCTCCCGCAAAATCCGCAAATCCGCGAGCAGCGGATTTTGCTCGCACTGTTCGCGTGAGTTCGCGGCTTCCCAGTACAACTTCGCGCCCCGCGAATAAGTGCAAAATTGCAGAAATACGATTTTAGCAAAACTGAAACTACTTACCAGGTTCAAAAGTTCAGGCTCATCATTAGTAGCCATTTCCTGTAGTGCTTCCTGAGGGGCCCCTCCAGAGTTCAGTTGCCAGTTGCAACTATTATGTGACCCTGCTCTGAACCTCAGAATAGTTACACATATGCCACAAAGGTCCTGAATTACAGCTAAGGGAGACAAGCAGGAGCCAGGCTAGAGGTTCAAATCCATTAATCAGCCCCTAATTCATTATTGTCAGTTGGGGCAGGGCAGGTGTTGTAACTAATTTTGCAACAATGAAAGCACTTAGCAAGTTCAAAAGATCACTAATCAGGAAGCACTAAGGAAGCAGGTGCCAGCTAAAAAAATATTCTGTGACACATTAATCAGCCCCAAATTAATTCAGGTCACTTGAGGCAGGGAAGGTGTGCTTGTTGCCACAATAATGTACACTGACTGGACAACCAGAGGGTGCTGTGATGAAACAGAGGGTGGCATGGGTGGGCCAGAGGGTGGCATGAGTAGTCAGAGAGTGGCAGTGGTGACAGAGAGTGGCAGTGATGAAGAAGAGTGTCCCAAACAGGCTGGACACGTAGAAACAACAAGTTCGCGAAACTTGCGACCCGACAGGTAAGTTCGCAATTTGCGACATTGTACAAAACCCTCGCGAACTCGCAGAAACCCGCGCAAACACAAAAAAAAAAAAATTCGCGAGAATTCGCGGATTTTGCGGATTTGCGAGTTCGCAAATCCGCAAAATTCGCGAACGCAAGATTAGCAAAATTCGCCCATGCTTAACATGCATGCAGTAGTGTATGCACTTTCAAAGATTGATGGATAGGTTTGTACTCAAAGATTTGTTTATGTTCACATTTGTTTGTCCATGCTGTGCTACTTTTTCTTGTCTCCCAAAACCTTTCCCAAAAACCCCCGTACCCATCCATTTTTCAAACCCTAACCCCCTTCCCCCGGGCTGTGTGGTTTTGATTGATGTGTGACTAAATTACAGCAATAAATCCACACACTTGCTGGGGAGGATAAGGTGATAGCAACAGGCTGGTGAAGAAATCCGAGGATATATTCTTACTCTGCTTGACAAAGACCCATGGCTAATGTCAAAGAACTTCAACCGAATTAGTTATACTTTAACATTTGTTAGGCTACAATGTGGCACTGTTCTAGTGTACTTCTGTCACCTGCTATATTCTGTATTGTACCTTTGTATTGCTCAGGAGGACAAACCAGATTTCATTTTCTTTTTTTTCATAGGCAAGCAACTGCCACTGTGTCACACCACTAGTACCACCGCTATGAGGAAATTTTATCCGCCCAGGATTGCCAACCTTATTTGCTGTTTCCCGTGGAGCCAGCCCTGGGCCTAGCCCTACTTGCAAACAGAAATAACAGGTAAGATAGGCGTTTGGTTGGAGGTAGTATAATGGAGTATTAGGAGAGACGAGAGATTTGATTGACGGTAGTACTACTAAAGTCCTAGGACTATTCAGGAAAACAAACTTACTGTTATGTTAAACCCCCACCCACCAGACTCAAAAGCAGTAAAAAACAGGTATGGTCAGATAAAGTTTCAAAAAGTATATTTTTATAGCCCTAACAAAAGAATCTCCCGCAAGACCCTCCCTAACCCCAACGATTGTCCTTCAAAAGTCCCCAAAAATCACAACTCCCAATTCCCACCCCCCAAAAGTCTCTAAAAAAGGGGCAAGGGACACTATGGCAGGGTGCTGTTGGAATTAGCAGCCAGGGCATCATGCTCCTTGCGGAGGGTGGCAAGTTCGAAGCGGAGGCCCTCCACCACGTTCTTATAATTATGGACCTCCTGCTCCAGGTAGGACAGTCTGAGGGATAAGCGGCACCGGTGTGCCTTGCAAATCCTGTGAGGGGCAGCTGCTTTCTTTGCTGCTGGGCGGTGGCGTTTGGCTTTGGTAGCCCGGCTCCGTACCGCTGGAGCACTGCGCTGGCTGGCAGCACGCACGGAGGAGGATGCAGCTGTCCCAGTGGCCGTTGTTGTTGTACCAGACTGCGTCTCCTCCTCCTCCAGGGCCACCAGCCGCCGATATTCAGCAACAGTGGCATCCAGCCTCCGTTGCCGGGCCATTCGAGCCAGCTCCTTCCTCCTTGATGGTGTCTTGGATTTGGAAGGAGCAACTACATGAAAAAAGAAAGACATAGTCTGTAACCAATGCTCCTTAAGATTAACACAAAATGATTGAGCAGAAAGTTGTCACAGTACAAGTAGCAAATTGAAAGCACAGTGCATAACTATTGAGGACAGTATCTATGTAACCTCCGACTTCTTCATCCTTGCTCTAACATTAGTGGGAGTTTAAGGAACAAATTCTACGAGCACTATGGACTTCTATTACAGTCGACTATGACAGTACACCACTCTTATTCTTCTTCTTCTCTCTTGTTTAGGAAAATTGGTACGTTATCTTATGCAAGCCGGCATAATGCCAGCGCAGTGAACTTGCACCCGAGAAAAACAGACGCACACCATGGTGAGTGAGACAGACTTGCGTTACTGTACCGGTCCAGTACATGCAGGTGGTGAAGCTCTTACTTTTCTATTACGGGTGGCACTGAGAATACTCTGTTAAAAGGGCTACTGCTTAATTAATTTAGCTTTCACCCTACAGTGCAAATGAGTATTAGAAAAGGAAAATGAAGAAGCTAAATTATCTGATTATCTATCACTTCACATGGGATGTATTTGATGACATATGGGATGACTTTAGGTGCTTTGCTTATTATTGAGTGAACAGTGATACCCCCACACATGAATGACGTACTACTACTAAACTAAAGTTATTAAGGGAGGTAGGGAGTGTCCACCGTAATAACTGGATATATGCTGTGCTTGCAGTTGCAATACAAACTACTGCTACTATTCATGGTAGTCTTTGGACAACGTTACAACTTCTTTTCCTTCCCTTTCCTACACTGGAATGGACGTGCAGGTGCGGTGTTACATGCTCTTCAAAGTAACACTTAGTTCATCCAGTGACCGTCTACTCTCTCTAGATTCACATATGCTATCTAAGAGTCAGATAGTACCATGAATGATCCAGGCATCCATCCATTCAAAGTATATTGCACACATACAGTTTCTGTCTCACCCACCCAGGCTGTTCTCCTTCCACCCATCCTTGCTTCATCATTCACCCAGCCATGCACCATACCATTTTCTTACCTTCCCAGCCACCTCGGGGACCAAGCAAACACATATCATTCTTCTTTGCCAGTCATCATTACATTTCTCGTGCTTCCACACTTACACCCTTCTTTCGCTTTTCGTTCATCCCATCCATCAAGTTCACCTCAGATCTGATTGGGATTCTTCTCGCCAAAAACTTCACAGCTAAGTCGAAGTACATTTAGAGGAGGCTACTACCTGCTTTTTTTATAATACACCCGTGCAGAAAGCACACTCTGCAGTCTTCAATCCCAATGACTAAGGAATGTATAGCTTACCTCTGCCCGCCACCACCGTGTGAACCCTCACAGGCATGTCCTTGTCCGGCACTTGCACCGCCTCCTCCCCAGAGTTGTCCTCCTCGTCCAATGCCACCACCACCTCCGCGCTGGCCCCGTCTCCAGATGTTCCACCTACAAAGTACATTTAATAATGTTAGAATACACCACTCACTACTATATAATATTTGGTCTAGGAGGAAGAAAGGAATGTGAAAAAAAGTGTACAATTTAATAATTTTTGACTGTGTACTCTAGAGTAAAAATGTCCCTTTTTCCAGGGAAGGCTGTTGTCTTGCTGCACTTTTTGGCACAACTGATGAATGTTTGCTTTTTACTTTTTAACACGCACCACTTTTTCTCCTAACAGACAGAACCTTGACTTCTAAGAACACGAGCAGGATCAAGTTCAAACCAGGTGAGAGCTCGGCTCGACCACAAGAAATGTGTCCAATTAATCGTCAGCACTAAGCACTTTTCCATTTTCAGTTACACGTTCACTTTTATGACAAACTTGAATTTAATAAATGTGTTTACTTTTAATAAAGCTTTTAAACTTAAATAGACTCTGTGGTTTTTGGTCCTCCAGACTAGAGTGGATGAGCTAAAGGTTTTCGAATTTTTGCAAGCATGAGTCCGTGCCTCTGCCATCGGTGACTTTGGGAGCTAAATGACTCTGCCACACTATCTAGTCAGTAAGGAGATTGGGGGTTCAACTACAAAGTCTGTTATCACTGAGGTATGTGGAAAGTCTAACAGTTACAGCACCTATTATAATTGATAAGCTAAGCGATGCATTATTTAGTGTCCATAGTTCTGTTTGTGCAGATTTGTCCCTGCAACAGTAGTAGAATGGATTGTCCTCCTATCCAAACCAAAAGTAAAGTAGTATCTTATTATTTCTTGGTGGTGGTCATTCACCTTTTTATTGTTGGCAATGGTCAAAGCATAAACATTTAGAATACTTGAAAAGACATTATGGACAATTCCAGAGGACTACACTCAGTGCATAGAGCTATTGCTGACTAGAATGGGAGTCCAATGGAAATGCCAAATGTGCAATCTTAGTTAGCTACACAGACAGACTAATAAGAATAATCTAGTAATACCACACGGAGTCATAGTCGAGGCAGGATAAGAATTTAGATCCTGTCTACAAGAAGATCAAAGACGATTTAGAAAAAATCGAATGAGGAACGCTAGGAAAAAATAAGTACTCTATATTAAAATTAAAACTTACTGGGGCCAGCAAAGGAGCCCTCGACTGCCCGGTCCTGGCCTGCATCGACAACAGCACCCTCCTCCTCCTCCTCCTGTGTCCTCCTCTTGCCCCTGGGGGAAGCTGATGTACAACATGAAAGAAAGAAAAACAGAAAACATGGATGATATTTCTCAACCAAATCAAACATTTAAAAAAGAACTAACAAAGTAACAAAATATTTTTGCGAAATAGCAAATAGGGAACGACTCCACGGGATATATTATTGACCAATCTCATGTGGTCGACTACGTCATTACTTTAGTATTGCTTGATTTGAGGACCGTCGAATTGGAAACTACCCTATGTAACTCACTAAACAAAGTACTAAAAAGGTTTGCCTAGGATTGGCAGGCAGCAGTCCGCAGCACGCAAAGTGACAGCCAAAGTCCATCGTCATTGAAGATCAGCGACAACACTAAAGTTTCCTACTACATTCACCAGTCATTAAAATACTCAAACTATTAATCCACCACCACTATTTCTTCTTATCGCCATGTGTACAAAGGAAGGACTGGACTTGAGTCTGTAGGGGCTGATTTAGAAGGCCCTTCCGGCTCTTTTGCTCCATTGTTGCGTGACTTTTGTGACGCAGCGACAGCACAAAAGAGGCGCAATGGTGCGGCGTATATTAACAACGTGACGCATCTGGGAGATGCATCACGTTGTAAAGCCCTGCGCCAATAGGGGTGTTCCGGCGCAAGGGAGGCCAATCCTGCGCAGGAACGCATCCTAAAACTGGCTGAGGGAAATCTACAAGATTTCAATCAGTCACTTTGAGGACAATGATGCGTGACTCAAACCCTGCGCCTGCTTGAAGCAGACGTACGGCTTGACGCAGCATTGGGGAGATAGGGCACCCCAGAGCATTGATGGAGCTGCACCATCGTTGCGACGCAACTCCAGCAATGCGCCGCCTTTACGGCACAGATGCGTAACGCTTTGGTGACGTTTTGGGCCCATGGCGCGCCGCATTGTAAATACGGCGCACCATGGGTGATGGTGGCGTGACGCACAATTACTGGCGCATCCCTGCAACTTTGCAGGGATGCGCCGGTAATTAAAAATCTGAACCTTAGTGTGTAGCATTACGCAGTTCTTTCAACTACACTCATACATAATTTCACAGGCCAATGAAATGAACACAAAATCTAAAACAAATAAGCATAGTAGCAACACTACTGAGAAGAAGGAGAGCAGTGTACCTGAAATGCACAGAAGATTTTGAAATAAAATTTACCTACAATGTAATGAGCAGCATTATTGCTCTTGGTAAAAAACAAAAATTTGCAATATAATAACACAGCAGGAGAAAACATAGTAGTAAAGACATAGCTACTACTACTCACCATATCCGGGGATCTCAAGGCCAAGGAGGTCGAGCAGATCTCGCTCACGGGTCAGGACATCCGTCCAGCGGTGGGTGGCCTGGTTGTAGGTGCGCCAGACCCGAGAGTGGTGGTAAATGGCCTGGCACACCTTCTCCCACCGCTTCCGGCGCTCCCGGGCCCCGTACCCGGCACTGATCTTGCCGCCTCCCATGATGGTCCTGGGGAGGCGGCGCTGAACATAAAAAATGAGTTGGGCCACCTCCTCCGGGGTAAAGATCTCCCGTGGCATCATTAGCTCCCCCCTCAAACGCCCGCACGGGAGCCGGACACGGGGTGCGGGACCCTTCCCCTTCTCAGGATGCTTCCCGGCTCCCTTCACCATGGTCTGGGCGGAAAGGAATAAAGAAAATAGAATAGGGAAGAGAAGAAAAGAAAAGAGTTTACAAAAGTAGTTTAAAATTAACCAAAAGTAGCAGTAAACACAAAAATATAGGGCTAGAAAAATAGAGGGATAGATAATAAGTAAAATAGATCAAAAAAAACTTCAAACAAGCAAAGGATGGCAGAGATTGACAGAGGATACAAAGACCATGCCCAGAACCATAGCAATGAATGAGAAACAAGATGGCCGTGCCCGTTCACGACCGCGCGGGTAAGTTCGCGCGAGATTTTCCTTGCGAACACGCGCAAGACTGTACTGGCAAGCCGCGAACTTTGCGAGATTACACTTCGCGCCCGGAAACGGAAATACGTCAGGCAAACAAGATGGCTGCGCCCTTGAACGACCGCGAGGGTAACTTCGCGTCTTGCGCTACGAGCGGCTCGCAAAAACGCACAAAACCTTGCCAACTAACACGCCGCAAAAAAAACAAATTGCATATTCGCACGAATTTGCGGCTTTCGAATCCGATCTCGCGCGTGTTCGCACCCCGCGAACCCCGCGAAATTGCAGAAAAACGAGTTTTTCAAAACTGAAAGCACTCGGCAGGGGCAAGAGTTCAAACTCATCATTAGTAACAATTCCCGGTAGTGCTTCCTGACTGGGGCCCCTCCAGAATTCAGTTGCTAGTTGCAACAATTGTATGACCCTGCTCTGACCCTCACAGCAGGCTCATACAATAGCTACAAGTAGGCCACAAAGAAGGTCCTGGGGAAAAAAAATGCACTGCAACAGAAAGCAAAATTACAGATAAGGAAGCAGGTGCCAGACTGGAATTTTAAAACAGTGACACATTAATAAACTAACCCCAAATTAATTCATCTCAGTTGAAGCAGGGCTGGTGTGCTTGCTTTTCCCCCCCATAATCTACAGTAATGATGAACCAGAGGGTGGCATTGATGTAACAGAGGGTTGCAGTGGTGAAACAGAGGGTGCTGGGAACCTGTGATGATGAACCAGACGTAGAAACAACATAATTCGCGACCGTTGCGCGACGAAATGTAAGTTCGCAATTGCGAACTGGTACGAAACCCTCGCGAACTGGCAGAAATCCTTGCGAACACAAAAAAAAAAAAAATCCGCAAATTCGCAAGAATTCGCGGATTTTGCGGATTGCGAGTTCGCAAATCCGCAAAATTCGCGAACGCGAGATTCGCAAAATTCGCCCATGCTTAGATTCATTCAGTTTCATCACGATTTTGGGAAGTTCTATCTATGCGGGTCCAATCAGTTTCTTTGGCTGGCACTTTCCCTTTCAAGTATTGTATTACCTTGTCAAACTGCCTCATTACATTCGGAGAGGGAGCTCCTGTTCTTGAGTCTCTTTCATACTCCTCACTAGGCCAATCAACTGCAATTTTACATTCTGTCCATAAATCTACAGGAACTACAATGTCGAAGAACCCATCTAGGTCCTTCAGGAGGCACTTTTGGACTTTTACGAATCTCTCGACCTGCCTATACCACTCAACAGGCTTCTCTCTTAACTTTGGGAAATCATTGGTAAAGGACACAATATCCTGTCAGGACCATGGAACATGTACCTATTTTCCTCCGGGCACTTCTCTCATGGGATTCAAAGTTTCTGCTTGATTGACCTCTTTCAGGACATATTCAGAAGTCTTTGGTCTAGCCTTACTGTCTTCCTTTTTTCTTTGCCCATCTGGCTTTCCATTTGTCTAAATCTCCCTATTTCTGTAACAGGTTCAGCAATTCTCGTATTTGTACCTTTTTCCCTGACACATTCATGTTTTCTAGGTCTTTGTCAGAAAATTCTGCTCTATAAGGTTTTTGTAATACCTTGGATCGACTAACATATATTCCCATATCAGCTGCTGTAGCCATCAGTTTCTCATGGGACACTCTGGTGTTTCGGGTAAGGCTTTTGCATATGAACAACAACTCCTCTTCACTAAGAGTATTTAACCTGTCCAGTCCCACATTCCCAGCCATCAGTTCTTCTATTTCTATCCTTAGCTTGCAAATGTCCAATGGTTTTGGCTGGTGAGTTATCTTTTCTAATTCTCTGGTCCATCGATCTATTTCTTCCGGAGTCACTACTGTGGCACTTCGAGTACCTGAAGCTGTTTCTATCAGGACTTCCTTTGCACTAGTCTGTGTTCTTGTTCGAAGTACACTGCTCTCTGGTTCCCTTATGGGCAGATCCAACAGAGAGACCACAGATTTGCATTCACTTGCCTGATCGTCAACTATGAGAGGCTCTTTTCTAGGTGGTGCTACAGTTGGTGCAATAACTGGCGTTTTTGGACTAGCCTGTCTATCCCCATAGAGAGGAACAACTGGGCCAATAGTCACTGGACTTACTTCCCCTGCCTCGCCCAGCCGTTTTTCTCATTCGGTGTAGGCGGCAGCGGGCGCCACCTTTGGTGTGGGCTGGGGCTGCGCTCTAGTCGCGCCGGCCTCCCGCCCTCCCAGACTATTTAGCTGGGTTACTTCTTGCCGCTCGCTGCCTTCCAGAGCTCTCCCTAGCGGGAGTACTAGGGCTGCGAGCTAATTGCGATCATTTATTCGAACTTGCTGGCATTATTGTGTGATGTAAACTGTTTTTACGAGTTTTTAAAGTTTGTGTTTGACTTTTTCTTGGGGGCTTTTAAAATCATTACTTAACAGGGAATTTATCGTAGGCACACTGACACCCCTCCTCACGCTACAGACTTACTTCCCCTGCCTCGCCCAGCCGTTTTTCTCATTCGGTGTAGGCGGCGGCGGGCACCATCTTTGGTGTGGGCTGGGGCTGCGCTCTAGTCGCACCGGCCTCCCGCCCTCCTCACGCCCTATATAATTGCTACCATGACCAGACGGCGCAGCGGGCGCGCGCCGAAGCCGCGCCTAAGCCAAGCCCATTTGCGCCCGTCCGCGACCGGACACGGCCCATGGCCATAACCCCTGGTCCGCATTTGCGTTACTCCTCCCAGCAATTAACACAGTTGAAACCTGGCTACTCTCATCAATACTGTACCACTCTACCTCTGGTTACTGTAATGGACGCCAATCCCCCCCCTTGTCCTGGGTGCAGATACCAGCTTCCGCAACCTCGTCTGCTAGGCTCTTTAGCATCTGACGCCTCTAGTAACAGTTTGTTTCATGACTTGGATAACACTCCCATTCATGGTTACCGAGCAGCGCTTATCAACACGCGCTCCCTTCCATGCCATAGCCTTTTGATCAGCGAGTTTATCCTCGCTTATGACCTTGATTTTCTTTTTCTACTGAAACCTGGGGAGACGCCGGCTCAGGGCCGGACTTCTGCACTGCAACCCCTAAAGGCTATAGTGTAGCCAGGCATGATAGACTTATAGGAAGAGTTGGCGGACTCGCCATTACTTACAAGAACCAGTATCGTACCACATTTGATCCTATACACTCCACTAATTGTGAAGCTGCCACTTTTGCTATCAGCATTAATCATAAACAAGCCCTTAAAGGAATTTTGTTATATCGACCTCCTGGCCCTCGAAGCTCCTTTCTCTCCACTCTTTCGGATTTCAATGACCATATCATAAGTTCTACGGAATATATGATATTGGGAGATTTTAATTTCTATTTGGAAGAGCAGGATAACCACGAAACTACTCAACTTACTGCCGACCTCTTGACTTTAGGACTTCATCAACTGGTAAAGGGAACTACACATCAGGCGGGACATACATTAGACGGTCTGTTCACCAACAACCCTGACATCTCTGTATTGGATACTCTTCCCCTCACGTGGTCAGATCATAGGGCTATTATCTTTGGGATACATACCCGGTTTCTTAATCCCCCCCCCTCCCAGGCCACGAACCAGGACAGGGACTCGTGCCTGGAAGAATGCGGATATCCCTCAGATGTTAGACTTACTGGCACTATCCTGTCCTACGGGAAGAGGCAACCCTGCTCTATCAGCCTCCGATTTCCAAGACTGGATTCGGAATGCCGCTGATCAAGTGGCCCCGCAGAAGTTTACGAGACCCAACCGAACAACTCCGTCGGCGGCTTGGTACACCGAAGATCTCAGGCTCCATCGACAACATTGCAGGAACTTGGAAAGGCGTTGGTGGAAATTTTATTGCCCCATAGCCAAGCAATCCTACAAAGATGCCCTTACAATATATAAAAAGGCGATCACTGCTCGAAAAAGTGCCTTTTTCTCGGCCCTAATAGAGAATGCCAAGAACTCTGCTAGAGAACTGTTCTCAGTTGTCACCACGTTGTCCACTCCTTCCACTGGTCCCGGGGTTGAACCCTCTCAGACTTTTTGTAATGCTCTGTCCACCTTTTTTACTACCAAGGTGGCAGACATATACTCATCTTTTGAAGGGGACATAAGGACCAGACCCAGAGTTTGCACTGGGGAAGAATTAACCTCTGATCACGATCACGATCTTCTTCCCTCTTTTGCCCCCATCACGCAAGATCATATCAGCAGACTCATTTCTACTATTAAGTCTGGCTCCCCCTTGGACCCTTGCCCTCCCTCTGTGATGGCTAACCTCAGCGAAGTGATCTCGCGACCACTTATGGAAATTTGCAACACCGCATTTCAAACTGGTCAATATCCAACCTCATGGAAGAAGGCGGTGATTAAACCCCTTTTGAAAAAACCCTCCCTGGATCCCACAGCTGTGGCCAGCTATAGACCTATTGCGTGTCTCCCCTTTCCTGCCAAAATATGCGAATCTTTGATGAACAAACAACTCTCGGAGTTCGTCGACACTCACCAACTTCTCAACGAAACGCAGTTTGGTTCCAGGAAAGGGCATGGAACCGAGACCGCCTTAATAAAGGCCTCAGATGAGATCAGAGCCATCATGGATCAGGGAGGTGTGGCCGTCCTGATTCTCCTGGATTTGTCTGCAGCCTTTGACACGGTCGACCATGCTATTTTGGTCGACCGTGTCACAGCCCTGGGGATAAACGGTATGGCCAGGGATCTTATCTCATCATTCCTGGCCAACCGTACCCAGACAGTGAAGTTGGGTGATTTCTACTCTCCTGTCTCTGCACTCCCTTGTGGAGTTCCACAGGGCTCCTCGCTAAGTCCCACGCTATTTAACATCTATGTAGCGGACTTAGCGAGGGTAATAAAGGCCCATGGACTGCGACTTACATCCTACGCAGATGACACCCAACTGGTCCTGGCAATCCACAAGGACGGCCCAGTGGTGGCAGCTAATTTCCAAAAGTCCATGCTTGCTGTTAGCACTTGGATGGCCTCCAATTGTCTGAGGCTTAACTCGGACAAAACCGAGATCATGACTTTCGGTAAGCTTTCTCCGGAATGGTCCTCCATCTGGTGGCCTGACCAGCTGGGTTCTCCACCCGTCCCGGTAGAAAAGGCTAGAAACCTGGGAGTTATTTTTGATAGCAAGTTGTCATTCAGCCTTCACGTCAACAAGGTTGTGTCATCTGCTTTCTTTATTTTAAAGAAAATCAAAAAATTACTGCCTTACCTCCCTACCTCAGCTGGGAAGACCCTGGTTTCCACCCTAGTATTTTCAAAAATTGACTACGGGAACGCCCTCTTTCTAAATACTCAGAAACTTGTCCTATCGAAGCTGTAGTCCATACAAAATGCGGCTGCAAGGATTCTTCTTGACATCCCCCGTCGCCAGTCCACTACTCCCGCCATTCGTCATCTGCATTGGCTAAAAGTAGAGAGCCGAATTAAATTTAAGGCCCTCTGTATTGCCTATAAGGCAGTGCATGGCGTCGGACCTAAGTTTCTGACAGAAGCGTTTCAGCTGTACACCCTCAAGAGGCAGCTTAGATCCGCCAACACCTGCCTCCTTCCAGTGCCCCGCACAAGAACTGCTACCTGGGGAGACAGGCGCTTTCTGGTGGCTACACCCAAACTGTGGAATCTATTGCCACTGGCGATTAAAACTGCCCCCAATCTGATGAGCTTTCGTAGGCTCTTAAAAACATGGCTGTTTAACCAATAAGCTGCTGTCTGGTCGTTTTTAGCCTCCATATGCGCCGAGACACCTTCGGGTATTTGTATGCCCAATAAAAATCTCGAAAATAAATAAATAAATTAATAAATAAATAACTGGCGTTTTTGGACTAGCCTGTCTATCCCCATAGAGAGGAACAACTGGGCCAATAGTCACTGGAATTGTCAGAGCTTCAGGACTAGGGTTTAACAGGGATATTTTCTGAATGAGTTCATTTCGCTGTTTAATTAAAGCTTCTTTTTCTTGTTCCTGTAAAACCCTTTCAATCGGCGTTTCATGTATTACTTGTGGAACTAAAGGAGGATACAAGCTTGGGGCAGTTGGGGCTGTCGTTCCTGGTCTTTCATCACCAAATGGCCTATAGTTCGGGAAGGTTGTATCAGGCCTACAAAATCCTTCTTTACCTGCTGCATCTGTTTCACTTGCCCTCCTTTCTCTAGGGTGTCGGAAAAACAGGTTGTTCGAGCTCAGGGACCTAGATTCCTCATCATACGGTGGTGGATTTTTCATTAATAAATCCTCCAGGTATTCATTTTCTGAATCACCTGCAGACATTAGGTGTCGGGCTTTCTCAGTGCCTTTCCTCCCTCGGGTGCGCTTATCCCAAATACTGGAAATAATCCCTCGACTATCATATTCTGTCTCTACTGTTTCATCTTTTTCTCTTTAGCATCTCGCTGCAATTTCGGGTACCATTTACTCACTCCCTTATCCATTCTGGGTCTGTCTCGCTCTAAAGCCTCAATTTCCCATTCTTCTAAAGCCTCATATTGAGTCAATCTCGGTCTGGGATGTAAATCATTCATTTGGGTCCTCAAATTAAGCAAAATTCTACTGTTAAAGGTACCATCTAAGGGAAATGCTAGGATTCCGTTGTCTTCAGTGTATTTCACCCAATTCTCCAGCCATACGCAGGTATGATACCCTTTGTCAAACATCATGAATGATGCAGGAGTATTAGGTGGTGGAATAATTACACCTTCTCTAGTTCTAATGGGCTTGTCTTTCTTAAAATAATTTTTGATCTTGTCAGCAAATGACGTTTTCCTCTTGCCTCCGTACATATTGTAAGGTCTGCCTCTTAGCATCTGATCCTTGCGAAACCCTAAATGTTGTGGATCAGGTAAGAATTCAGGATACCACATAGACTGCATAACCAGAAGTTCCGTGGTTAACTACGTCTTTTGTTTACAAATCCTCTTCCAATACCAGTGCGTCTTTTACCAACTACACCAACCAATCAACATTGTGAGTGCAAACAATTTCAACCAATGGGTGCGCGGCCTTTTTCGCGAGACGCGGTCTCACGCTCCGGCACTCACCCCTCCTTTACAATACTAGCTTCGTTACACGCCCGCGGTTTCAACCAATACCAGCGCGGCATGGAGTGACGTCAGCGCAGCTTCGCAACCGACTCCCTCCTTTACAAGGTAACGGAAACTTTTAATTTTTCTTAAAGTGCAAGTGCTCTTATTTAGTTTACAACATATAACATTCGCCACTGTACTCGAGTATCTAAAAAGAAGGAAAGTTTTGCTTCACTGCAAGTAAACCTCTTCTGTCTACTTTTCATACACTACGGATAGACCCTTCTGCTTACCCTTCACACAAACATTAGAGAACCTGTTACTTCTTTGACTCATCCACTCTTTCCGGGATATATACTAAGTTTAAAGTTTCACCAATGTACTCTTTTGCTATCACCCAAGCTCCGATGAACCTACTACTCCTTCCTTGTGTGACCCTTACTAGGTAATATCACAATTGAAGTTTCATTAGCGAACTCGTTGCTATCATTTATTCAGCTATTCATTCAGAAAATCCTAATTAGCGCTTCCGGTTCTACCTAACCATGCACTAATCTTCCTCACAGCCAGTGACCTCACAGCCAAGTGGATTCTACTCACCACCCGCTATTCTATTCCCCGGGGAATTTCCAGACAACATATAACAATCACTAACAGTTTGTTAATAAACATTTAATTTAGCAGCATTTTATAATAAACAATTTAAACATTTCATAACATTTCAAACCAATATTTTTGCAGTCGATCGATCTTAAGGAAAAAATATTATCTTTAGCAGCACATTTAAATTTTCACGATTTATCAACAATTGACCTATCTACCTGTCTCAACTAGTCCTAACCATCCTCCTGCTACCAGAAAATTACTGATAGAGCGCGCAGGTCACCCGATCCTTATTTACCAAATATATATATGTTACTGGGCCCGTCAATAAATTTTTTCCATAAATCAGGTAACCTTCACAGCGCTATCAATAATTCGGGGTTCTTACTTTCCATATATTTCAGGTGTACCTGACTTACCAATCCTCGAGAAACAGGTACCTATGACCACGATGAATCAGGAGCTATAATTAAGTTTTTCAGGCAGATAACACCAACACCATATACATTTATATTTTGTTTATACCATGTAATAACCACAAACGCAGGAAGTTTTAAAAGCTTTATCTTAATTATCAATAATAACCATCATATGCCATGAGAATGAAATTCACACAGATCAAAACATCTATGACCAAGATTAAAAAAATAGTATAACTATGAATCAGGGTGAGGATCATTAAATATTCAAAAACATATCAAGGAGAAAGGGAAATGGAACATGCTAATTAGATCGAACAGATTCGTATTTCGTCACTAAAGGATGGGTAAGAACAAGGGAACATTCTACTAAATGCTAATTAGAATATGCTGAGAGAATTTGGGAAACAATACTTTAGGATGAATGCAATTTCTATAGGGAGGGTAACAGTGGAATATACTAAATATACAAACAATTCAGTGTTTGAGTAAGGGTACGGGGAAGATAAGGAACATGCTAGAAAAATACTTTCATCAGAGTTCAAATGTCAGAGATAAATCACAGGCAAGATTGCTTTATTAGGAAAATTAGGAGAGAAAGATTTAGATGGACGAACACCCACATATATTTTATATTTACCTAGGACAGAATGAGGACTAACCCTGGCCACGGGTCAGTTAGGAAAGGCGGGAAAGGACCCTCAAGGACTTGGAATGCCAGTAGGCGAGTAGGTACAGCTCATGGACAGTCAGGACAGGATCACCCCGGTATATGGATTAGGACTGGACTCATCTAAGGGTACGACCAACACCTGCAGCTTCAGTAGCAACGCCTGCGCTACGCCCTCTCTGCAAGGAATCCGCCAATAACCCCGATTGGGTTCTCGAATCTCCAGCAAAGTGCTTCGCCAGCACTTAAAGGTTTCTCCACCCAAGACTAAGTTTGTGGAAATTACGGACAGAGTGCTCCGCAGCTCTCTGTATCAATCACCTATAGAGTTCGTAGGGTCAGTGACAGGTCAGCTACTCGGACAAGTTGGACAATTTCTCAAGCTAAACCTAGGCCAGTTATACTGTTTTCGGGTCAGTAGACCACCCACAAATGTTGCAAGTGCAAGGATCCCCGATTTCGGATTGGACAAGAGAGGTGGTTAGTTCATTGTCACCACCTAGAATTTGGTGTTCCCACAATTAATATTCAATTACTTGGATCCACCCCTTACATTCCAGTTCCCATGGCATAGGAATACAGAAATAATAGGGCATACAAACATTATCGCAATAAGTAACAATTTCAGGTACAAGTCGAAGTTTTCTCCTGGAGCAGGGGTCACTTTCCCAGGAGCATCTTAGCTTCGGCAGTCAGCTGGCTGAGTTCCACTGCTGCGAGCCTCGCACGTCCCCTATCACGTGATTGGTGACAGATGGGCTTCCAAGATGGAGCAGCACCTGTCCTCCCAGGCCCCCGGAGAATGTTACATGAAAAGTAAGCGAAAACAATTTAGAAACACAGGAAAAAATGAATACACTGTATACCGTGAATAGCTGCACTACATCCCTTACTTTATAATATCTATAGCATTAGGAGTTAAGCAGAAAAAACCAGCTGAGACAGAGCAGCGGTAGCAAGCAAAGAGCATGTTAGAAACAAAGCGGCCATATTAGCAATACTGCGCATGAGCGAAAAAATCCCTCCAGAACTACGAGTGTGTCACATCACATGGGTATGACCGACGCATGCGCAGACTGGAATCCCGCATAGCAGCGACCATTTCAGCTTGCAAGCATAGTTATGATTAATAAACACATAGCCAAGCGTCTCTGGGACACCCGCGTGTAGTGTAAAAGTGCAAGATTAAAACACGAAACAAATTGATTACTATATTAATGTTAGGCGAGGGGTTTGAATTCAAGCAAGTCGCATAACGTGCGAATCCTTGCTCCATCACTAGGGTTCAAAAAGGAAAGATAGGCTCTTTGCCAAAAAAGGGCCCGTTTTCACTGCGAAATTGAGGTGCGACCATGTTGCGTTTTGCGCTGTTTCCTGTCGCAGGCACTAGGCAGACCCAGGCAAGTGAGGTACCATTTTTTTCAGGAGACCTGGGGGCACGCTGGGTAGGTAGAAATTTGTTGATCCACGCAGATTCCAGAACTTCCCACCACAGAAATGTTTTGAAAATGCATTTTTTTGTGTTAACTTTTTTTGCTTTGCAAGGGATTCTGGGTAACAGAACCAGGTGGGAGGCAGTCGAGTCACCCCATCCTGAATTTCCCTGGGTGTCCAATTTTCAAAAATGTATAGGTTTGCTAGATTTCCCTAGGTGCCGGCAGAGCTAGGGTTCAAAAACGAAAGGTAGGCTCTTTGCCAAAAAAGGGCCCGTTTTCACTGCGAAATTGAGGTGCGACCACAATGCGTTTTGCGCTGTTTCCTGTTGCAGGCACTAGGCAGACCCAGGCAAGTGAGGTACCATTGTTTTTGGGAGACCTGGGGGAACGCTGGGTGGGTGGAAATCTGTTGATCCACACAGATTCCAGAACTTTCCACCACAGGAATGTGAGGAAAATGTGTTTTTTGTCAATTCTTTAGATTTGCAAGGGGTTCTGGGTAACAGAACCTGGTGGGAGGCAGTCGAGTCACCCTATCCTGAATTCCCCTGGGTGTCCAGTTTTCAAAAATGTATAGGTTTGCTAGGTTTCCCAAGGTGCCGGCAGAGCTAGGGTTCAAAAACGAAAGGTAGGCTCTTTGCCAAAAAAGGGCCCGTTTTCACTGCGAAATTGAGGTGCGACCATGTTGCGTTTTGCGCTGTTTCCGGTCGCAGGCACTAGGCAGACCCAGGCAAGGGAGGTACCATTTTTTTCAGGAGACCTGGGGGAACGCTGGGTGGGTAGAAAGTTGTTGATCCACGCAGATTCCAGAACTTGCCACCACAGAAATGCGAGGAAAATGCGTTTTTTGTGTGAATGTTTTAGCTTTCCAAGGGATTCTGGGTAACAGAACCTGCTGGGAGGCAGTCGAGTCACCCTATTCTAAATTCCCCTGGGTGTCTCGTTTAAAAAAATGTATAGGTTTGCTACGTTTCCCTAGGTGCCGGCAGAGCTAGGGTGCAAAAACTACAGCTAGGCACTTTGCCATAAAAGGGTAAATTTTTAACTGCAAACTTGAGGTGTGACCATATTGCATTTTGCGCCGTTTCCTGTCGCAGGCATAAGGCCGACCCACACAAGTGAGGTACTGTTTGTATAGGGAGACTAAGGGTAATTCAGATTTGTAAATCAACTGTTATTACCTATTGAGTTTTCATGCATTTCTCCCTTCTCAATGACAGACATTGTGTAAAAAAAAAATCATTTTGAAAAATGACGAATAATTCTCAAGCTAGTATGAGTATTCCCAATTTTAAAAATGTGCAAATATATACTGTTTCTAAACTCTATATTTGTACCCAATTCAGAAATACATAGGTGTCTTTCGTACCAATTTTTCCATGTATACATTTTCAAAGAATAAATGCTCTATACTCGGGAAATAATAAAATACCATTGCAAGTTGCTGCTCAGTTTTTGGCTCTGGGTTCGTTGGGTTCTTGGTGAAACTACAAGTCCTATATATCCCCACAACCAGGAAGGTAAAACAAATGTAATGGTATATTGCTTTCAAAGAGCTGTCAAAATTATAAGAAGTTACAGGTAAAAACGTTGAGACAAAAGGCAGTTTTTTAAACTAATATTTAATAATTCCAATATTTAACTGTTAGTTTCTATAAAGAAACCTTCATGGATTTAGACAAATGACCCCTTTCTGAATTCAGAATGTTGTCTACTTTCCGAAAATGTATAGCTTTACAGGATCTATTATGGCTTTCTCACACATTTCTACCATTACCTGGAAAGAGGTTGAAAGCTCTAAAAATAGCAAAAAAAGGCTATGTCCCAGAAAAATGCCAAAACTGTGTGAAAAATATTGGTTCTCTGACAAGAGACTGTCATTCCCTAAAAGTTGAGAAAATGTAGATTTCATCCCCACAAACCCTTTTTTGATAACATTTGCAGGGCAAAACCCAGAGGCTTTCATTTGCAGCCCGTTTTTCCCATTTTTCTGAAAAAAACTAAATTTTCACTGTATTTTGCTTAATTTCTGGGACCCCTCCAAGGGAATCCACAAACCCTGGGCACCTTTAGAATCCACATGATGTTGGAAGAAAAGGACGCAAATGTGGCGTGGATACCTTATGTGGTCAAAAAGTTCCAGGGGGCCTAAGCGCGCAGTACCCCAAATCGCCGAAAAAAGGCTTAGCACAGGAGGGGAAAAGGCCTAGCAGGGAAGGGGTTAACTCATAAGGATATATATATATATATATATATACACATACTCTTCCAGATATTTCCATATGAGTACATCTATCAATATAAGGTCATGTGGGGGAATAGTACAGAAAAAGCATGAATATCAATATCAGCAACATCTTC